>NC_089819.1:53501904-53589404 GCF_029633855.1 Hoplias malabaricus
AGAGGCTCTTGAACACCTTTCGTTGGTGTCCTTACATGCCCATATTGTTGGAAAAGCGCCAGTGAAATGAGCTACAGATAACGGAGTGAGCGGAGGGTCCTTTCCAAAGTGCCCGTTTAAAGTGGACAAATTTAGTCCATTTTCTGGATATTTTGGGATCTTTGGGCCATTTGTTCACAGATGTCCCACTGTACATTGAATGATTGCAGCCAAAAACAACACACCTTTTCGTCATTTTGCATTAAATTAAGTGCAGCTTCTAGAGTGTTGTCCACCATCTACGTCACAGGCAAGACGCCTATTAGAGTTTCCCAACACCGTCGGGGGCGGGGATCAACAGTCTTTTAAACCTTATTCCTTCAATTAGTAAGAAATAACATGTTTTCTGACTCTCAATAAACACAAGTTAGGAACTCAACCACTGTATTTATTTGTTTGACACTTTCATAGAGCTGCTGCTGAGCCTTTAAGGGTAACGTCTATAATTGTGGTGAGACACTCTTCTCTCGTTTGTTTACATTCAGAACCTCCGGGTCATTTTAAGGTGGAACGGTGTTTGTACGTTGATGAAATTTAACTTGTCTATGTTTTAATTCACTGTTTGAATGACCACATAAACTCATGTTTAACTCGAGTTGTTTATTTTTGTAGCACTTTCGCTCTGTTTACTCTGTTTTAGAGTGAGTTCCATCTGCAGCAAAAATGATTGAATATTTCCCACCCGTGGAGAAGGAATAGAGCAATGTCCTCATCTTGGTTCACGCTTTTCGATGTTCGGAGGAACCTTCAGATGCCTTTTATTTGCCGTGAGCCCAGAGAGGGAAAGCCTAGCATGTTGTATATTTAAATCTCTTTCGGCCGTTCGCTGACCCTGGTGTTAGACAGGTTCTGATGGTGCACACAGGTTGAAAACCAGCGAATGGTGAGGAAGCATCCTGAGAATATTATAAAATGAATGCCGCTTATGATACCAACTTTCCACCGGTCGCGCCGTAGAACCACGGCCGCTCCTGAGTCACCTCTGCTGACCCGCTCCCTGTCACTGCTGCGGTGGAGTGTGGGCTGGATGAAAGTGGCTGGGTTTGAAGTGGCTGTTTGTCCCGGTCTGCAGCTCTCTAGCTCCCGTGGAAAGAAGGAATGAAAGGTTCTGTGTTGTCTGTTCACCACATTCAGCAGAGCAGCGGGGTTTTTTCCAGATGTCTGTCCATGATCGTTCCCTAAGACCCTTCCTCCTTGAGCGTGGTGGACCCGGACGGCACCATCTTTGGAGAAGGACTTCTCCTGAAATCAAGGGCGTTTTGAAGGAGTGTTTTCCCCGTTGGCGACTGTGAGAGAGTCAGCTTTTCTGGGGGCAGCTTGAGGCTTGATTTTGGGGCTTCGCTGTGAAGACACGCCCCGTTACAGCATGCACGGTTAATTATCTCTTCACTTGTAAAGGACGGAAAGACCTACCGCGCTGGACGTGTGGCGCAGGCGCAACGCTCCCGTCTGGTCGTCAGGGTTTTAGAGAGGAATGGAGATGTTTGTGGCGTGTTGTGAAACTTCTGCTCATTCAGCATTCCTTTAAAGAAGAAGAGGAGTGTGTTGTGGTTGGTTTCGTCATCTCTGCAGCGAGGATGCAGCGTTGTGAATTCTTCTTCTCCACATGGTTTTAAACCAGTGCAGCCACGGCTGACCACGCTCCCCTTTCAGGCGCGTTCTCTCTGACATGGCTTCTTTTCTGCTCCTTATTTGTTTGTGCATTTGTTGTTTTTTAGTGCTGTGTTTATATTCGGTTTATATCTGGAGTCTCTGGTTTCCTCTAGAAGACGTTCACAAACATGTCGGTTGGTGAACTGGTTGTTAAACTGCTTACAGGGTTGGTGTGTGTGTGAGAGAGAGAGAGAGACAGAGAGAGAGAGAGTGTGTGAGACAGAGAGAGAGAGTGTGTGTGTGTGTGAGAGAGAGAGTGTGTGTGTGTGTGAGAGAGAGAGTGTGTGTAAGAGAGAGAGAGAGTGTGTGTAAGAGAGAGAGTGTGAGAGAGAGAGAGTGTGAGAGAGAGAGAGTGTGAGAGAGAGAGAGTGTGAGAGAGAGAGAGTGTGAGAGAGAGAGAGTGTGAGAGAGAGAGAGTGTGAGAGAGAGAGAGTGTGAGAGAGAGAGAGTGTGAGAGAGAGAGAGTGTGAGAGAGAGAGAGTGTGAGAGAGAGAGAGTGTGAGAGAGAGAGAGTGTGAGAGAGAGAGAGAGAGTGTCAGAGAGAGAGAGTGTGTGAGACAGAGAGAGAGAGTGTGTGTAAGAGAGAGAGAGAGTGTGTGTAAGAGAGAGAGAGAGTGTGTGTAAGAGAGAGTGTGTGTAAGAGAGAGTGTGTGTAAGAGAGAGTGTGTGTAAGAGAGAGTGTGTGTAAGAGAGAGTGTGTGTAAGAGAGAGTGTGTGTAAGAGAGAGAGAGTGTGAGAGAGTGTGTGAGAGAGACAGAGAGAGAGAGTGTGTGTGTGTGAGAGAGAGACTGTGTGTGTGTGTGTGAGAGAGAGAGAGAGAGAGACTGTGTGTGAGAGGGAGAGAGAGAGACTGCATGAATGTGTGGAATTATCCGCAGGTGTAATTAGGGCTGGACAATAATCCAATATCAACAAATATCGCAATATAAAATGTTTCATTAAAATATAATTTTTAAACACACATTCAGTGAACGTTTTCTACAGCGCTCCATCAGTTCCAGATGTTCACATTCTAAAGTTAATTTCGAATTAGAATATTGACAAAGCCAAGAGGTTTACAGAGAGAGCTCCAAACGTTAAAAAGCATGAACCGAGATGAGGATGTTGCTCTATTCCTGCTCCACAGGGGTCTAACACTGACTTATTTCTGCTGTTTCAGTTACATCACTTAAGGTGGAACATCCTCCGAACTCAGGAGACGGCTAACTGCATTAGCGACAGGGCTACAACACTAAACAGCTCGAGTTACACACGTTTCTGTGGGAATTCAAACCATGAATTAAAAAACACAAAGTTAAACTTCAGCCGCGTATAAACAGTTGTTTCTTCCCCCTCAAATACACTGTTCCACATTAAAATACATGGAGCTTCTGAATGTAAACAACCAGAGAGAACTGCGTTTTCCTGCAATCGTAGACGTTCCCTTTTAAACCAACACGAGAAATAAGAGCACTGAGTAAAAACTGAGAAAATGATTAGTGAGGCAGTGAAAAGGTGTGTGTGTGTGTGTGTGTGTTAAACGAGTTTCCGAAAGCCCAGGCACTGTCTCCTGCACTTCCTCCTCCGCAGCACGCTTCACACTCGCAGTAACGTGATCCTGAATAAATTGTCACACTCGCGCACAGATGAACCGGCCGCACCATGCCTCTCTGCTGGAGAACCGTTCAGATGCCTGTCTCACACTGCACTTCTCTCCTCTTCTCATCAATTCTTCTTTCCATTTCTCTCATGGGTCCTTCTCTCCATCCGTCTGTCGTCTCCTCTCCTCTCGGTTCCTACTTTGTTCTAGAGCTCTCCTCCCTTCTGTCCTCATTTTTTTATTTCCATTTCTCTCAGCTTCTTCTGTTTTTATTTTTTCTTCTGCTCTGTTCTTGCTTTTCCCTTCTCTCTCTCTCTCTCTCGTTTAGCACAGCAGCAGCACGCTCAGCTTGGACTCGGCTCTGTAGATGATACATGGATGGAATGACAGACAGACAGAGAGAGAGAGAGAAGGGGAGAAGGAGCGAATGTGAATTTGTAGAGGCAGGGAGGGAGCCTGCAGGAACTGTTGGATGTCCGAGTGATGGGTGTGGGGGGGTTGGGGTGGTCCGATTTACGGCACTATTACTCATACCCCCCTCTCCCTGCCCCAGTTCTTTTTCAGCTCTGCTCTTAGCTATCGCTCACCTCTCTCTCTCTCTCTTCTCTTGTTCTTTTTATGAGTGCCCACCCCACCCTCTCCTCCCTCTCTTCTCGTGCAGTGATGAGCCATCTGAGAAAAGGCAGGGGTGGGGGGGCACAGGGCTGGGCACGGATAGAGAGCTGAAACACAGTGGGGGTGAACTGCTAAATTTAGAGCAGCTCTAGAGGAGTGATGTCATGGGGCAGCATTGGAGAGAGAGAGAGAGAGAGAGAGGGAGAGAGTGGTGCTTGTGTCTCCAGGACTTTCAGCTCAGTCTTGGAGAAGATGTAGTAATAATAATACATTGCATCTATTTAGCACTTTTCAAGAACCCAAACTCGGTGAACGTCATCGTTATCGACCAGCACCGACTTTCTCTGTGCCACAGCAGCCTTTAGGAGGAGGCCACATATAAAGCTATAGCAGCCACGAGGCTTGTCCCAGATCGATACACTGCGCAGTCCACACACATGCTCAGACTAGATAAGCTTTACAACAGGATTGAAGCTTTGAGGAGACGTCCCATCATCTGGTTTATTAGCTCCTCTCTTTTGTTCGACTTTTTTAAGAGCGCTAATACTTTATTTTTGCAGCTCAGTGAATCGTAGGTGAAGTGATTACACCATGGTTGTGTATCATCCCTCTGTGTGAGATGGTTAGACTTTGGATATGTGTAGGGATCCTTTTTTAAGGAGCGAAGTTGTACCATATTCTATAATAATTCATTCGTTACCTGTAACCCTTATACAGTTCAGTCACCCGGAGGAAACCCACGCAGACACAGGGAGAACACACCACACTCCTCACAGACAGTCACCCGGAGGAAACCCACGCAGACACAGGGAGAACACACCACTCTCCTCACAGACAGTCACCCGGAGGAAACCCACGCAGACACAGGGAGAACACACCACTCTCCTCACAGACAGTCACCCGGAGGAAACCCACGCAGACACAGGGAGAACACACCACACTCCTCAACACACTACGTTCCTCACGGACAGTCACTCAACAGACTTGAATCCACAACCTCCAGGACCCTGCCACTAATGAAACACAGCTGAACAATATAGCGTGCCCGAGGGGAATGCAAATTTCCCAGATCTGTCACACCAGCTGACAGAGGTCCCAGCTCGCTAGCACAACGAGTAGGGAGAGGGGGCCGTCCTACACGCCCAGAGAGTGAGGTCAGTTGTGCTGTCTAGGACCTTGCCCTGCTTTGGTATGGGTTCGCAGCCCCATCATGAAATGTTTTTTTTTTTTAACAGATTATAAACAGTTTTTAAAGCTGTGACAGCAGAGATGAGGATTTAAAATGTACATACTACTTTCCTCCGAGGACATCGTAGTATATTCACTCTCCTGCTGTGCGTAATGATTAAACAGCAGTGTGTTGTGTAGTGGCTGGTACGTGAGCTCCTGTTTTTAGACTCTGGCTTTAGAAAGACTCCCAGACTCTGCGAGTTCAGACAGGCCGTGACAGGTGTGCTGTTTGTTTTGGGTCTTTGTTTTGCTTCTTTTGAAAACTCAGAGCGCGGTGGAGGATTATGGGAAGTCTGCTGAAATTTCAAAGGTTTATGGGGGTTTTTTTTGTTTTGTTTTTTTAATGTAAAAGTAGCGTTTTATCTCCTGGAAGATGTTGTCTTTGGAGTTTACGTTGTGGGAAGAGGAGGAAATGGGGGCTGGGAGTCTTGGTTGCTTCAGAGTGATGCAATAACGGAGAGTCAGCTATTGGACGGGTTCGGGAACTGGGCTCTGACTCCACTTCGGCAACAACAAAGAGCCAGCGCTCGAGCTGGAGCCGAACGTTAGCTGGCGAACCTTTTAATGGACGGGGGACTTTCCTAATCCTGAATCAGAAGTTGAGAGACCTTGTATAAACCATGTTTCTCATGAGGATGATTTCAGAAGTGATGTTTGTGTTTCTTCTGCGGACCCCTGGTGACCCTCTGCTGCTGTTTTTACTGTAGATTTAACAGTAAATAGTTGTAAAGGTGGTGAATACCTTTACCTGGGGATGTCAGGGCTTCACAGGTTCGTTGAATCCAAACCAGCGAGCAGTGGACATTGTCCCAAGTCTATTTCCCATCACACAACAGTTTTGTTGCCGTGGGAGGAGTGTCTGGAGGCTGTTTTGATTGTGATGTCACACACGACTCTAATGTAATCATCGAACACACAACATTGTGTTTAAACTTTGACGTTAAAGCGACGTTAGCTACTGCTACTACTTTATTATTCCAGCTTCAAATCATTGCGTTACTCCCTTGACCTCTAATAGAGAGAATACAGCTTCTGCTGCTGTTAATCTCCGCTCAGCACTCCAGAAACTGCACTATGTAACCTTTGGAGCAGGGTGTTTGTGTGTTTCTTTTCGTGTTAATGTTGTTGAGCATTAGGTCTCAAACCTTTGGGGCTTGTTTGGTTGAGGACTGTTATTCTGAAAGGTTGAGATTCAGTGTGTGTTTGTTCTTTTGTGTGTGTGTGTGTGTTGTATAGGGCCTGGGCGGCGGGTAGCAGCAGGCAGGCGGGTGTTGGGCAATCCTGAGCAGAGCGGGTGGGGCGAGAGGACAGAGACGTGGTGAGCAGCTGTTGCTGGAGCAGGTGCTCTCTGTCCAGGCTTGGCTTTCACACCCTTCCAGCGTTCACACGACAGCATTCCCCCACAACTCAGAGACAGAGAGAAAGATGGAGGGAGAGAGAGAGAGAGAGGGAGAGAACAGGAAAGAACAGGAGAACAGCAACCTTCGCATGATCCGTCTGGCCCTCTAAGCTCCCTTTTTTTTAAAATGTTTTCTACAGCTGTACTCACAAAGTTTGTTTCATCGCTGGCTTTAATGCCTCTGAATGGAAATCTGAGGAGGAGAGTGTGTCCAGGGGCTCGGCTCTCAGCAGTTGAGTCCCAATTTCTGCCTCAGGCGTCGCCTCAGCAGCTGACACCCTACTCCTCTCCCGCAAGCTAATTTAAGGCTGTGGCAGGACTGTGGCAGCTAGGACTGCTGCGTTTTTTTTCTTTCTATCTCTCCTTCTATCTCTCTCTGTCAGAGAGAGAGAGACACTTCAGGCCCGTATGGGTGGGCAACATGGCTGAAATATCACCATTCGTAAAGATGGAGGATATGTTCGTTGTGTTGTATTGAGTTAGTTTTGTCATATTCTAAACCACTCAATTTTTACGATGTGCAGTCGGCCCAAAAGCGCACCAGAGGCGAAACGCACCT
The DNA here is from genome assembly GCF_029633855.1 of Hoplias malabaricus. NCBI lineage: Eukaryota > Metazoa > Chordata > Actinopteri > Characiformes > Erythrinidae > Hoplias > Hoplias malabaricus. Next base: position 53,508,979 of record NC_089819.1, read on the forward strand.
CGTGACCAGTGAAAAATCAGTGCATTAAAGGCATGAATATTTCACATTATTGTAGTTCCTGACAGATATAAGTATGAATTAAAATGAAAATAGCTGCTTAATTTGCTTTAAAACTGACAATTTTATTAAATTGACGGAAAAACCCGAGCTCTCTACGGAAATTCTCGAACGCGACCGTGACGTCACTGGTGGACAACAGCTGAACAACGCCGCGGTAAAACACCGTTATAACTGACTGTTATGACAGTATCTAGCTAAATAACCAACATTATTCATGACAATAGCCTAGCAGTAAGCTAAACTCAAATGTAGAGGCACCGTTATTCTTGTAAATGTGATCGAAGTCGAACTCGAATTCATCCGACACTATAAACCTCCGTAATGCAGCTACGTAGCCGAGTATAATCTGAGCCACCGAGTTTGGCGAGTCAAGCTAACGCTAACTAACACCAACTAAAACAGGCGAAGTGAGTGTCCTCACCCTGTTTACCTCCATGTTACAGAGGCTCTTCAACACCAACGGTCTTTTAAACCTTATTCCTTCAATTAGTAAGAAATAACATGTTTTCTGACGATCAATAAACACAAGTTAGGAACTCAACCACTGGATTTATTTGTTTGACACTTTCATATCGCTGCTGCTTAGCCTTAAGAATACACAGAAGTAGTCGAATAGTTTGATACGTACAGAGTTGTGTGACGAAGCGTGTGAGTGGCTTGCCGTCCTCTGACTGCGGTGATGGGTTCGGCTCTGCTTTTCTCGACAGGCTGTTTGCGGTGGGGTGGTGGATATTTTTTATTCTTGCTTTTCGTTTTTATTTCTATGTGAATATATATTTATTTCTGAAGCGCAGTAGGTGGCTGGATGAAGCAGGAACACTCACTTCTTACGAGACAGGCTCAAACCTCCGTGATGGAGGATGGTTACACATCTGTGATGTTTGTTGTTATGCTATGTTTAAAAAGCTCCTCTGGCTGCTGGGCAGATCTGATGTGGCGCTTGCGTGTGCAGGTAACGTGACCTGTTACCAGCTGTGAACTTTGAGCTCTGTGTTGTGTAACCTACAGGGCTCAGGGCTTTGTTGGTGTAAATATGGCCGTCATAAAGGTGGTTTATACAGCCCGCTATAAAAAGAGCCTGTACAGACCTCAAGCCCCTTCTCTTTATTGTCCTGGTTTTCTGACTTCTCTTCTTGCCGCTCAACAAGCCACACATCTGCAGCTGATACTCATCCCCTCGACTTTAGCCCCAGTGCAGCCTAGGGCTGAGTCATGTGGGAGGGGTCCACTATTTTTCTGGCTTGAGAGTGAATCTACCCCAGTGTGATGTTTAGATGTTGGTTGTGACGTCACACCACATTGTGTGTTTGATTTTGATTGGTCTAACACCATACTCTCAGTAGTATCAGTGCTTTAAAAGGGACATATTATTAAAAGATATGTGTCATAGAGTCTGGAGGCCACCCAACCACACACTGTGAAACTAGACCGCCCGGTCCCTTCACAGTGGTGGACCCGTGTTTATGTGAGAGCGCAAAGACGGGGTTAAACGCCGGAAAATGGACACCGAGAAGAAAGAGAACAGAGTGAAAACGACTAAAAACCTTCTGCTGCTCGCTCCGCACTGCTGTGCGCTCGGGGTGGGGGTGAACTGCGAGTGGCTCGGCAATGTTTTTAAATTATTCTTGTGGTATTTTGCGCAAAGGAGCTGTCACGTGTTTCATTAAGACCCCAGGACTTTGTTCCCTTGTGAAAAAGGGGTAGAGTATGTCTTCTTTTGGAGAACATTCAGAATAAATGTACTGACTTTTTTAAAAAATATATATATAAAAAAAAATAAAAAATAAAGTTTTTTTCTGAATGACCTCGCTCTCACTTTCATTCTCTCTCTCGCTCGCTCTCATGCTCCTCACTCTCTCCCTCACTCTCTCTCTCTCGTTCCCTCTCTCACACTCTCTCTCTCGTTCCCTCTCTCTCGTTCCCTCTCTCTCGTTCCCTCTCTCACTCTCTCTCTCTCGTTCCCTCTCTCACTCCCTCTCCCTCTCTCGCTCGCTCTCATTCTCCTCTCTCTCTCTCTCTGTATAAAATGGCCATGTATCACCATGGAAACCTGTCACTTGACCAGCCAGTTGTCTCCTTTGTTGGCAGCTCCTCCCTCACTCCAGGATGTTGTGGTTGATGACCAGACTCCTGCCATAAAAGCAGTAGGCTGCTATTACTCCGTTTATAGCGCAGGTTACTGGCTGTAACAGATTTACCCAAATGCTTTCAGCGCAGGGGCTTGCAAAATAGTGATCTTAGGAAACTGAGCTGTAAACAAAACTGAAATAGTAGGAATGCCACGTGTTGTTGTCGTAAAATTAAGTCGCTGCATTGTCTCCTAGCTTTCACGCTAGTGCCGTAACGAAGCAGAATATTTATTTATGAAATGATAACACCCCTGATATCGAGATGCTCTCAGGTGCCTGGGTTTGATCATTGACGATGCTCTTGGTTAAATACGGGAGACGAGGGGCGGTGAATCAGCATTAGTTTGAGATTTCGTACACTACTGTGTTAGAAAGAGACAAAGCCTGTGGCCTGTCATGTTGGCATCTCTAAAAGGTGTGTGTGTGTGTGTGTGTGTGTGTGTGTTGAGAGACAGAGAGAGACAGACAGCACAAGCCCTGCCAAGTATCTCAGAAGAGCACCTGCAGTGTGGCTTGCTTCCGTTGCGTAGCAACATTCCCGAGTGTTTCCAGGTTCGGATACCTTTATAATTTTAGCCTGGAAATAAAGCCGGAGAGAGCGGGGAGTGAGACGGAGGCTGAAAATGGGAGCGTGTTTGGGTTTGTTGTTTATGTCGCATATATTCCGAAGGCTCCGCTCACAGATCGTTAACTCCTTCCCACTCTCCAGGCGAGTGACCTCTCACCGAAACCATTAGAGATTAAGAGCACAGAAGGAAAAGGGAGAGGTTGCTGCCGTCGCACAGGAATCTGCTTCGTTTTTACGGCCTGTACGTTTTTGTTTCTTCCTCTCCTGTCGGCCACGTCGGGGGTCCTTTATGCCGTGAGAGGAGTTGACCATGAAGTGACCCGTACAAATCATTCGTGAGCGCTGGGAAACTTTTGCACTGACATTTACAGCTTTGGCCAGATGCTCTTATCCCAAGAGACTTACAGTTAGTACCGTGTTACAGCGTTAGGAGTCTAGCCCAGGGTCTCTTAAAGGTGTACAGCTTCCTGTGGGACTCTGGATTGAAGCTGGGAATAAATCTATGGTCCCTGTCTGAAGAAAAACAAGTTTAAAACGTAATATCCTCACTTTAGATAAACTTTAGAAATTAGCTGTTCGACTCGAATGAGTTAATGCACGTTTAAAAGTTGAGAGGTTGGATACAGCGCTGAGAAAGAGGGAGAGAAATGGAGAGAGAGAGAGAGAGATTAGTGGAGGAGGCCTGTATGCAGGAAGCTATAAAGTAGTGGAGTCTACCCTGGAGAGGAGTGCTAGAGGGAGGGAGGGTACAGCGAACAAGTGATGGAGGGAGAGGAGGGGTGGCTATAGAGGAGGAGTGAGTGACAGAGAGAGAGAGAGAGAGAGAGAGAGGCAGCAGCGATGACGGTAGCTGGAATGAAAAGCCTTTGTGTGCTTAATAACAGTCCTGGAGCTCAGCCAAGGACTCGGGGAGTGTGGGATTAGCCTGAACAATCAGGACCGCAGGATCAAAACAAGGAGGCAGAAACGGCGAGGTCACAGCGCTACCATCTGCCCTGCCGCAGTGAGGGGGAGGGGGAGGGGGAGGGGCAGCCAGTCGCTGGCCGAGCGAAGGAGAGAGAGAGAGAGATCGAGGGAGGGCCTGGGCCGGACGTGCAGGATCCACAGGCTGCATTAACATGGCTGTATGCGGCTTTCGTTTAACCGCCTCGCTGCCGACGCTAACAGCGTTTCAGTCCTCGGACGTACCCCTGTCTTAGAGTTCTGTCCTACCATCATTCAGCCTCCCTTCAGCCCTCGGAAATAAACAGCTGTTTAATAAACGGCTGTTACTGTGCCTTTAAGACGTGTGTTCACTCGTCTTCATCCTGATCAGTGTTGCAGGGGGTCCGGAGACTTCCCTGAGTCTCACACACTCATTCACAAACACACACACCTCTGGACAGTCCCCTACGTGTGTGTTTGGACCCCGGAGCTGGGTGGCAGAGAGACCGCCTGCGGCGCCACCGTGAGGCTGGACAGATGTCTTGTTTGATGAGTTTATAGTGAGAACACCGTGATTAAACATCTATAACAGATCTATATTATACATGTATAGTAAATTAATTCAGTCAGGGAGATGTTTAACTCCGTTTGCTGAGTGTGAGTGTGTGGCGCTGGCAGATAGCGTAGAGTCCATGAGCAGTAGCCTTCGTTCGGTGGTCTCCAATATCATTAACTGTCACGTGTGCGGGATTAACCACCACCACCCATCTGGACTCTGTTTGTGTGTTCGTTGATATACACGTGTGTGTGTGTGTGTGTGTGGGGAGGGGGGGGTATATTCATTTATACTCTGTCAGGGAATACAACCCTTTCTGTTTTGTCAAAGCCAACAGAGATGGAAGATCCAGTGTGTGTGTGTACACACACATAATGTGCTTTCCATTAGCGTCTACGAGCGTGCGTTCCCCCCCCAATGTTGGCCCCTCGGACACACTCCTTGGCAGTGTGCTCTGGAGCTTGTGTGTGTGTGTGTGTGTGTGTGTACACTCTGTACAGGCTCTTTTATACCTTGTCTGAATAGCTCACAGAAATGAGTGAAACGAGTGGTCTTCAATACTGGCGTGCACAGGGGGTTAGCTCATGCCTTTTCTCTTTCTGCTTCTCTCTCTCTCTATCTATCTATCTGTCTCTCTCTCTTTCTCTCCATCTCTCTCTCTTATCTCTCTCTTTCTCTCCATCTCGGTCTATCTCTTTCTCTCCTCTCTCTCTATCTCTCTCTTCTCTCTCTATCTCTCTTTCTTTCTCTCTGTCTATCTTTCTCTTTCTCTCCTCTCTATCTCTCTCTTTCTATCTATCTCTGTCTTTCTCTTTCTCTTCTCTCTCTTTCTCTCCTCTCTCACTCTCTCTTCTCTCTCTCTCTATGCATCTGCCTCAGTGCTCCCTGCTTGTTTCTATCCCCTCCTTTTTATTCTCTTTTTGTGTGAAAGTAAAGATGCAGCCCTGCACTCCTTTATCATTCTCTCTCTCTCTCTCTCTCTCCTGTTCACACTGAGAGCTGTGTATCTGTATTTACTAATTACCTGTGCACAGGTCACGTAAAATAGAAACTAATGTTATTGAGTGATGCTAATGAGTCTCGTACTAAAAACCTAGAGCAGCTGTGGCCTGAGTTAAACAACAGAGCTGCGTTTTATTAATCTGAGGAAGCTATGCAGCGAGCGCTGAAATGATCCTGTAGATTGTGGGTCTTGAGCACTGTTCTGTGTCGTATCGGGCTGGTTTCCCTACACAATACATGATAAACCTATTAGACATCAGTAGGACAAGCGTGCATTAATCAGCAGTACATTACAGAGCTGTAGAACACAATCTGGGCTCCACAGTTAACTACCATCTACAGCAAGATGGTGATCAGGGGCATTGAACTTACACACACATGAAAGAGCGGGCAGCTGTCTCGGGGGGGGGGGAGGGCAAATGGGGCTCGTGGCGCTTTTCTAGAGTATGGAAACCACATGTCTCGGCTCTGCTCTTTCGCTTTTCCACTGGCCGAATCTGGTCCTTGTCCCTGGAACTGGGTTCTTTTTCGGTTTCCTGCTCTCGCCTGGTTCCAACCAATCGGAGGCGGTACTAAACAGGGATGTGTAAACCCTGCAGAGCGCTGAGTGGCTAGAGAGACCTGTCAATCACCATGAAAGGCTGCTGTCAGGTTTATTTTGATCGGACTCACAACAGTAGCTGGTGACTTTACTCCGAGGTGTTTTGAAGAGGTTTAAGGCAGATGGCCGACGAACATTCCCAGCGAAAGCCGAACGTGCGACAAGGAAAACTGATCTGTGAGAACTGGGGCGCGGTTCAAAATACAACAACATTATTCAGCGATTCCGTCACCAGCTCCTTTTTCACGAGGGAAATGCACTAGTGGAAAAGCGCCAAGCTCTAAGCGAGCCGAGCCGTACAGAGTCAAGGCGAGTAAAGCTGGACTCGTGCGGTGGAAAAGCACCATTCAGATGTTTTTAGCTGTGAATGTTCCTTCGAATATCAGCGCAGGAACCTTCTGGCTCCAGAAGCACTTCTCTAAACGTAGACCCCTACTTGTGAAAGCAAGAGGATTCACCGACACATCGTTCCTCCTGCGGGACTTTTTTTTGGAGCCCTAAAGGCTCAGTGAGGTCAGATACCGATGTAGACGACACGCACTAGATCGCCAGCACCAATCCGACGACTCCTTTCGCTCAGTTCCAAGGCTTCAACAAGGAGTTTGGCATTTAGCGTTGTGACCTTAGGCTCATGTGTCGCTGCTCTTCAGCTTGAGACAAAAGGATCTCCATGGGAGTTATACAAGTTCATGTTCAGATTAACACATTAGAGAGTACACATTTAGACGATGTCTGGCTTGTTTTGCTCTTGGTGAAGTGGTGGAGTAGTTCTGAGTTTGTATGCATAAGATGTGTGGGAGGTCCACTCTGTAAACACTCTAAAACAACTCTTGTTGGTATGGGGACACCAGCCTTAGGAGTGTGTGTGTGTGTGTGTGTTTAGAGCCACACTTTACTGTCCGTGTGCATGAATCCATTGCTGTGATTGATTCACATTGTGCAGTCCACTCAGATTTACATGCCCAAGTGTTTTGAGTAAATATCCGAGGGCCTCTCCGTCGCGGCGGGCGGATCACGTTGGAGTGCGTAACTCTGCAGAGCTGTTGTTTCGTCCCCGTTTACTTAAGAGCTTAAAACACCTGCTTCGTTTACCGAGCTGGAAGGCGTGAGCTGGTTTGGCTTTACTTTGCTGCACTCTTTTCATCAGCAGAGTGAATTCTGGCAACGGGCTGCAAACCTATTACGTCGGGATCTTGTAAAATGCTTTCAAGAGGTTTATAGGAGCCTTGAAGGCAGCGCTATTGTTTCACTTGGTTCTAGCCGTCCTTTCTGTCCACCATGGCTCTGGGAGTGTGCCGCTGGATCTGCGGATGATAAATAAATGAGACGTGGTGTTAGAACCGTAAGGAAATGGGTGATTGAAAGAGCGTTGTTTTTGTCATTATTGATCTCTGTGTAAAAGTATTAGGAATGCTGGAATACTGAAACGATGACCGTGTGCATGGCCTCAGGCTTTTACACATGTTGTATATGCTTTTTGTGTTTAATTCCATTGGCAATATTCATGCCACACAAATCTCCCACACCTTGGTTGAGGCTTTAAGAGCGCTACTTTGGCTGGGATTATTCGTGGCCATGTGATCTCCAGCTTTAATTAAATATTCATACCGGTGGATGTGCTCTGCAGAGTCGTGGCGGGGGGCGGTGGTGGGAGTGGCTGGTTTTTGGGTGTGTGCCTGGAGGTGATGTCATGCGTAACGTTATCCTGCCTCCTTTATGAGCTCCTGTGCATTAGTGTTGCGCAGCCTAACCTGCTGTCTCTGCCATCAATTATTTAAAGTGTCTCTATAAAGGCAGCGCACACACCGTCTTTTCCGACTGGCCGCGTGTAACGATACGCCCAGTCGTTTATGGTTTCGGGCCGTTCCTCCTGGTCCGTGTTGTCTGGTTCGGGTTCTGATGTTACAGGAGCGATGGAGAGATGCACCGAAGGCCCTTGTGGCCTGAATCAGAAATCCACCAATCGCACAATCCCCTGTCGTTATTAAGTGGACGCAGTATTGATTGGGTGTAATGAGAGCTTTGTTATACTGCACTGCCGGGTGGATACAGGCTCTGATCTGGTTGGTTGAAGAGCAGCTCTCAGCCCAGATATATCTGCTGTTATGTCGTTTCCTGGTTGCCAGTTGTGATGCTGAAGACCGCAGGACGTACATGAGCCTCTGAGCGAGACCAGTCACGGCTCCACACTGGTGTTCAGTGGGGCTTTTCTTAATAACAGAGGCTGGTGACGCTTCCAAAGCTAAAGTCCTATCACCATCAGTGCATCTTACAGTATCACAGACGCAGACCTACATCCATCCCTCCATTGTCTGGTTTCTCAAGAGCTGTGACCAGCAGTCGGCGCTTTAGGAGATTTCTCAGTAGCCCCGAGCAGAAGCGCTGTTCTTGTGAAGAGGTGATTCATGGCGGTGCAGGGAATAATGGGAAATTCGGGCCGTCCCCTTTGGGCCGGTTGCACCCTCTGTATTTGGGACGGATAAAGAACAACCTCCAGGGACTCTAACGGTTCTTGGTTTGTGTTCGTGAACGGTGGGAGGTGACTTGGGCCGTTAACCGAAAACTGATCAAAATCGTTATTCAGAACTCGTCATTGACATAATCTTGTCTACATCGATCATTTTTATTCTGTTATGTCCCCACTGTTTAATCATGTACTCTCCCTTTAAAACATATCGGCCAGCGCTTTATGAAGTAACTAGGGCAGTGAAAGATGAAACAAAGTGAGAACATTGGAGCGCACACACAGTTTTTAAACATTTACTAATGAAAACCCACATTTCCCTCCTTTGAAATTAGTTTAGTCTGATATTTAAACCCTGTGTGTGTGTGTGTACTTTTTCCTGAAATCACAGAAGCCAGTTTAGCTTTCAGCCATTTAAAGGTGAAGCCTAAGGTTGTGGGGAAACGCTGTTTGTTTACGTTCCAAAGCTTTATCTTTTTAAGGTGGAAGTGTGGTTGAGAAGGAAAAATGGCTGCTGTTTGTACGCGGCTGAAGTGTAAGTGTTTAATCACTGTTTGAATTCCCACAGAAACTCGTGTGTAACTCGAGCTGTTTAGTGTTATAGCACTGTCGCTAACGCAGTTAGCCGTCTCCTGAGTTCGGAGACATTTCCACCTTAATTAATCTGAACCAGCAAGTCAATGTTACCCCCCTGTGGAGCAGGAATAGAGCAACATCCTCATCTCGCTTCATGGTTTATAATGTTTGGAGCTCTCAGTCGACTACAAGAACGACAGATGCATTTTCTGTGCCATGAGCAGAGGCAGAGAGAGAGAAACTAGCATACCGGCTTGTTTTTTTTTTACTCGTTTACTGACACCGAGGGCGTCGTAAACCCATTAGAGCAGTTTCCAGCGCCAACCCACTGGAGAGCAGCAAATGGTGAGGACTTTTATAGAAAGTGTTTTATCATTACGGTCGAGAACGTTGTGAGGAATACAGCCTGCTTAGATTTAAAGGGTTAAAGGGATGATGCATGGAGGCTTTGTCTGAGGCATTAACTTTCATAAATATCCTAAATTAATCTCAGGGAATGAAATACTGAAAAATCTATTGCAGCGGCTCTGTTTTGGTTGAAGAGCTCTTTATCTTTGTGAAGTTTACCGTTTTTACTTCTTTTGGAGGTTGGTTTGTTGGATTTTTCATCACAGAGCCGTAGATGAACAAAGTTAGCCGAATCCAAACTCTCCTCCCACGCTTTATCCTGCAGATATCTTTACAGATACCACTCCTGTTTTTGTCCTTAGGCCTGTATCTCTACAGCTCGCCTTTCCACAGCTCAGTGCTGTTCCTGTGTGTGTGTGTGTGTGTTTTTCTGGCAGAGTTGGTGGTGACGCAGCAGAAAGCGAGAGGTACAGAGAGTGTAGACTGATGCAGAATGTTGGCTAATGTGGCCTAAAGCAGGCTCGGTTAATTGCTGTTCTCCGCGTCGTGTCTCGGGCCGAGGCCGTTGTAACGTGTTTTGTCTGAAGGCTGCCATTTAAACGCTCCGTTTTTCAGACCGTCCGTACGCCTCTCCCTGGCTGCTGTGGCTCATGCTGGGTTTGCTTAGCGCTCTCCTCTCACCTGATCGATGCTCTTTATCTTTCACCATCCCCCCCCCCCCCTTTTTTTTTATTTTTTATTTTTTTCCCCCCCTCTGCCTCTTTTCTCTTTTGAATCCCGGGTGTCTTTGAAAGCCGAGTGGCTGTGGTGGCAAGCGCACTCTTGAAGGTTTGTTTGCCTTATTCGGGAACATGGTCAGTCATCTGCTGTCGGTTTAGAAGTCTGGATCTCTGGATGCGATTGGACCACAGACTTAGACGAAACATTGAGCATTTGAAGAGTTTATTTATTTTCATGTCAAACATCGTACAGTTTTGATTGTGTAATGTATCCGAGTTTTGTTTTCAATTGAGCTTTTGCTACCATTTGTTTTGGTCGTCTCCCCCCTGTCTACTTTCGCGTAGCGTGGTCTGGAAAAACGGGAAATTCAAAGTTATGACATCATGACTGAATTAATTAACGACTGTTCTGTGAAGCTGTTTCTGCAAAAAAATAAAATGCATTTGTGGTTGGAGCAGTGATGCATAGATTAAGCAAATTTCTGCACGGTTTCAGGTTGATACAGATATTTTTGTATGGGTAAAGTTTCCATTAGCACACGTTTTCCCATCTCTCTCTCTCTTTCTCTCTCTCTCTATCTCCCTCCCCTCTCTCTCCCTCTCTCTCTTTCTCTCTCTTTCTTTCTCTCTCTTTCTCTCTCTCTCTTTCTCTCTCTCTCTTTCTCTCTCTCTCTCTTTCTCTCTCTCTCTCTCTCTCTCTCTCTCTCATATGTATAGTACGTGGGTGTGAGTCCTGCTCTATTGTATTGGAAAGGAAAGAAGGGAGGGGGGGGATGAGGACTTGATTAGGAAACCAGACCCAAAGAGCAGAAGACATCTGCAGAGGATATTGATTAAAGAAAACCTGCTATGGAGCACTTTAGCGTCTCCCATGAGCTAAGCACACAGTTTGGGAGTTGGTCTGCGGTCTCCTCTGGACTAGACACTCGACCCTGAAGACTGGGTTATGCCTCTCCATAGGTTCATATACGTCCTGGGTCAGTGCAGGCGCACCATGCGTAGTGTGGACCTGTAGAGCTGAGTCCGGAGTGAGTGCTGGTCGGAAATGTGGTGGAGTTGGTAGAAGGTTACTGCACCTAAACAATACTCAAATAAAAGTAGCAGGAAAACTAGCGCACACCCTCGTTACGTTCAAGTGTGTGGGTTGACAGCCGTGTGAACGTCTGCGTATGATCCCTGTGCTTGTTCGCAGATGCAGAAGTAGACAACAGCCTATCAAACGGCTTCATCACGTAATGTCTGTTCTGTGGTTCGAGGCGTGTTCAGATTAGTTTTAGTAGTAAATATCGGCTGATACAGATAACTTTCAGTTCTCATTAGTGCTGGGCGATATGAGCACACATCAATATCACGATTAATTGTACATTTTACCTCGATTACGATTAATGGACGATTATGTTGTTGTTGTGTTTGTGACCCTCACAGTTCAGTGACGAGGCCTGTGCTGTAAATATGCTCCAGTGTTAAAGCTGGGGTAGTGTTTCTAATGTCGCTGGGAGCTTGTTCCTCTCTCGTTTTCTGAGCTCTGTTTATATTTGGTGTGTGATTGTGCTTTGGCTGAAACTGTTTTTACTCAGTGTTTACGTTTGACGTCTTTTAGTTCGGCGTCGTCTTAATTAAAGTCAAAACGCAGCACGTCCAAACCACAGACGCTGTACCAGCTCGAGTCGCTCGGTCGGCCTCGGTGTTTAGGTTCTCCTCCATGTCACTTCTATTTGGCAGATAGGTGCAGAACCATTTGACTACAGTGTGGTAGTGTGGCTTTAAAGGGACAGTACACGAAGACAGTGTGGGGACATAACAGAATTAAATATTTATTTAATCGATACAGAAACGATTGTCAATTAGAAGTTCTGAATGTCGATTTTGATCAATTGCCCAGCCCTAGTTCTCATCATGCAATAACTCCTTCTCAATCTTGAGCCTGGGACGTCTCATGTTGGGACATCTCTAGGGACGACACTGTCTTCTTACCTACATCTGTATTAGCTCAGAAGGCATAGGACGCCTGGTTGTGTCTTTCAGTAATGAGTGCTCTAGCTTATCTTCCTGCAGTCCTTTCAGAAGAAAAGTGATCCCATGGGCTTGGCATGTTTACGTTTGTGTTAATGAAGTGAATGTTGCATTAATGGACTCCTCCTTCCTGAGGAGCAGCACTTGAAGCTTCAAGAGTGTTTTACACACTAATATAGACTGTTTTTATAGCTTGTGTCGTAGAAACTTGGTTAGCAGCTTTGCAAGTAGCCATTAGCTAAAGAAAAAGAGAGATATCGCTCATGTTTCTGTAGGTTTTACTTGCTGTGGCTGCGCTGATTATTTGCGATTGCAGAGTAGAGTCACTGTCACAAAGCTTTAGGGTCTCGGGGTCCTGGGTTCAATCCTCTAATTGGGTCAATGGCTTTTGGAGTTTTTTGGTACCTCCTCGATTAGGCTCGGTTCTACTCTGGTTCCTGGTACATTGTACTGTTTTTACTCCAAGCGAGCCAGGTAGGGACTAAGCGTGCTGTGTAAACCTTGCAGAATGCAGATTGGCCAGAGATGAAACAGCGCTCAACCTGACGGCCGCCATTGTTGTGGTTTCCAAAGCTCAGAGTTGCTTTTAGAGGTTGGGTTTTGCGACATTTCCCCGGCTACATTTCAGAAGGGAGCCATTGTTAGGGAAAACCAGCCCGTGTCAGGAATCAATAAACGAGTAGAGCCGAGTAGGTACCATGCAGTGGAAAGTGACATCTGAGGAGTGTGGTGTGTTCTCCCTGTGTCTGCGTGGGCTTCCTCCGGGTGACTGTCTGCGAGGAGTGTGGTGTGTTCTCCCTGTGTCTGCGTGGGCTTCCTCCGGGTGACTGTCTGTGAGGAGTGTGGTGTGTTCTCCCTGTGTCTGCGTGGGTTTCCTCTGTGTGCTCAGTTTTCCACTACTCAGTCTACATAAATACAATGCAAAGACTTGTCTACAATAACCCAGCGTCTTTTACTCTGCTCGTCCAATTCACAATCAATACATCACATATTGGTTTGAAATATCAATTAAAATATAGCTTTTACACAGTGCTGACCTTTTGTTTATTTTGCTCAGAACACCTTCCAAAATGCTGCATCAAAAATCTGCACTATTTCTTTCTATTCGTTTTTAGGCAGTGTTTATCACACTTTATTCTTCCTTTCTCTCTTTTCCTTGTCCCCTCATCCTCTCCTCTGCCTCAGGAAGGCGCACACACACACACACACACACACACACACAGAAGATGAAGTAAACACATTGCTATGCGGAAGCTGAAGCCTCTTCCACTCGCTGCCTATGTAGGTCACGATGACTCACTTTTTTTTTTTCCTTGCACGTTTCACATGCCCACGGATTTCTGCACTCCACCGCTTTTCGAATTGAGCGGCTGAGAGCGCCGGAGCTTCTGTGGTTGTTGCTGGTTGAGGCTGGGGGCTTTTGGACACTCCTTTTTTTGATTGCTGATGTTTGTGAGGTCTGCTCTGTTGGGGCATGTTCTACGCTGAAGCGCTCGGCTCGTTTCCAGCTGCCGCTCCTCTGCGTTACTTGTTTTTGTCACGTGACCTGGCGCACGTCCCCCTGAGGAGGAGGAGGAGAAGGAGGCAGAGGCTGATGGGAGCTTTCACCTTTGTGTTTTGAGGATGCGGTACAAATGCCATGTCACTCAGCTTCAGAAACCTCCTCGTGCTCCTCCTTCTCTTCCCCTTTTTTTTTTCCCCCTCCTCTGGAGCCCTGCACTCCCCTCAGGCCCTTGGTTCATAAAGGGACTGCAGTATGAGCCTGTCTCACTGCTTAGAGCTACACTCGCATGTAGTGAAGATGGCACGCAAGAGGTGGCTGGCTTACGCTCTTTCTCCCGTTCCCTACCATCTTGTCTATATCGATTATTATTATGTCCCCACTGTGTGTTCATGTACTGTCCCTTTAAAACCATGCTACCAAGCTGTAGTCACGTGACTCCGCCCCCTATTTGCCACATGGAGGAGAACCTAAACACTGAGGCCAACCGAGCGACTCAAGCTCGTACCAAAGAAAAACACAGCGTCTGTGGTTTGGACGTGTTGCGTTTTGACTTTAATTAAGACGACACCGAACAAAAAGACGTCAAATGTAAACACTGAGAAAAAGCACAGAAAACGAGAGAGGAACAAGCTCCCAGCGACATTGGAAACACTATCCCAGCTTTAACACTGGAGCATATTTACAGCACAAGTCTTAGCTAAACCAGAGCTTCTGCTCCTCGCTCCTCACTGCTGTGCGCTCAGCGTCGGGTTGAACAGCGAGCGGCTCATTATCATTTAAAGGAACATGCGCTGAATGAGGGCTGTTTAAACAGGGGAAAACACTGCTTGGGAGTTTTGTTCTTGTGATTTAATAGTAAATACAGTAGAAGCCAAAACGTATTGCTGCTGGTTTTTGTTTCCAGGAGGTCACATGATCAGTTAATGTACTGAGGCCAGCTAATTAAAGGAGTGAAATCAGGTGTGCTCCGGTCTGAACGGACTAAAATCCAGCAGCCACACCGGGCACCCCCGTGCTAAACTGCAGGAATCATGGCAGATCTATCAATGTCTAATGCACCCAGCATCAGCTCGACTGCCGTAGCCTTTTCTGCAGCAGAACCAGTGATGGATAAGTAACTTCAGAACAATCTTTAAAAGAATAACAAGACAGAGGTGTTGTGGCGTCTCCACGCCGCTGTGAAGCACCACTCGTACGTATCGAACAAAGACGCTGCTCTGCTTGTCCAGGCTGACACGGAGATCGCAGAGACGTCAAGGACAACATGGTTATATACTATGCTTTGTAGTTTTTACTGATTCTAATAAACCCGGTGATAAATGTGGTCAGTCGTTTTATTCCGTCTAGTCCTCTGGTCCCACTCCACTGTGTTTTAGTGCATTTTCAATGCCACGGTTGCTAAAGTGCCATCATTTTACATCAAGACCTGGTTTGGGTTCAAATACAGTGCTTTGTAAATGCTTTATGGGTGTGATCGCGGCTATTGCATGTCCTAGAATTGAATTTTGCAATGCCTGCAGATAGCTCGCCTCCTTTGCTCATCAGAGTACCAGGGTCTTCCTAATGGTCTATAGATGGCTATGAAGGAGAAGCGATAGGGCACTGTAGGGTATTGTGCTCTTCATTACTGTAAAGCAATATTAAAGCAGGTGTAGGTGGAGAAGCATAGTGCAGTGTTTGCTCATCACTTCTCTGCACTTACTCCTCTAATTGTTCCATCGAAAGGCTCCTAAAGCTCACAGCATGCACTTCCACCGTTTCTATCTCACGCCATTGGCCTAAAGTTTGGGTCCTCGTGCTCGTCCAACGTTAGTGGAGCAGAATTCACCACAAAGTAAGCGTTGAAGTCGATCCACTTTGGCTCGTTCGGGTTGCCAGAACTTTGTAAACTCATTTTCAAACATTAGCGTGTAGCACCTTTTGGTGCATTCGCATTATAAGCCAGTTCACATTATAAGCCTCATTAATCAATTCAGATTGTTTTGGTGCATTCACATTATAAGCCTCATTAATCAATTCAGATTGTTTTGGTGCGTTCACATTATACGCCTCATTAATCAATTCAGATTGTTTTGGTGCGTTCACATTACAAGCCTCATTAATCAATTCAGATTGTTTTGGTGCGTTCACATTACAAGCCTCAATCAATTCAGATTGTTTTGGCAGTTCACATTCATAAAGATAAGTGGCGTGTATCTGTCTGTAATGTGAATGAATCTGTCTCTTAAACGATATCAGTCAAAATGTTCATGCTCTTGGAGCATTTTCCCCTTGGTTTAGTTAGCTTTCACACAGCGCCCCAAACTGTGTCACCGCAAACCCCCTAAGAATGTTCTCTCAGCTGATTGGTCAGACCTGACTGGGGTAAACAGGAAGTAGGGCCTGTGTTCTGGACTAGTGTAGGATTCTGTCCTATTTTTCCGATTAGCGGCTGAACTTGAGCCTGTTTCCCTGCTTCTCTGTGTTTAATACACACAGCGCCCCCTGGCTGCAGGTGGTGTTTAACTCTGACCTGCTGTGTTCACCTCAGAATTGGTTCCGACCACGTTCTCAGCAGCAACAAACTGCTCTAGAGTTGGTTTGGGACCGGACTGAGAGCACCACGTCTTGGGGGGGTGGGGGGTTGCGTCTGAGTGCGATAACTTTTTTCACGCCTGCCCAAACGAACCGCACCAAAGATGAAAACAGACCAAACTTGGGTTTTAAGTGGACTAAACTGTACTGGTGTGAACACGCCCTAAACCCTTGGTGTAGTGTATTATAATAATAATAATCGAACGCCAGCACATCTTTTTCTAACGTTCAGTGCCTTATTTTGGTGCAGAAGCCATAGTTCCGTCACAGGGCAGTGCAACATGGAGGAAACACAGAGTCGTTTGAGATTTGAGAGACAGCCTGCACTCGCTCAGTTCAGGCCGATGACCACAGCACACTACTTGCGCATTAGATCTAAACGTTCACGGCAAAAGAAATCAGATTTGAATCACTTCTGCCTGATAATATGAATGCAGCCGTTGTGCTCTTGGCCTTTGAAGCAGAACACGATTCCTCTGAGCTGATGATGTTATGTGAATGTTCTCCTGCCTCGGATGAGTTTGTACCGGCACTTCCGGGCAGCTTGATTGGATTACACCTCGCGAAGGCTGGAGGAGTGTCTGCGGTGGGGCGTTTGACGTCAGCTGATTGAATCTCTGGAGGTTTGACTCGCAGCAGAACCTCTCCGCCCCCCTCGGCCTGCCCTCTATCATCAGACAGTGACTCCATCCCAAGAGGAAGCTCGAGCAAAGCTCTTCATTCAACTTGGATTAATGCAGGAGCATCTCCTGTTGCTTATTTGCCTCTGACCCATGCCTGGGAATGTGTGGTGATCTGCTTGAACTAGTGACAACAGCAGACTTTTCACGATCATGTGAACGTTAATTTGGGCTGCTGAGACTTTAGAAACGCTCCGCCCCCTCGTCAGAGTCTGTCCAGTCACAGCGCGGGATTTCGTCTTTTGTGCGAGTGCAAAGACGAGGTTAAATGCTGCAAAATGGACACGATGTGTGTCTAATGACCAGGGCTGTTTAGACCGGAGGGAGAACACTGCTGTGGTGTTTGATCCTTGTGGTGTTTTGACCAGTGGTGTGTCCGTTGCTCTTGGTAGAGGTTTAAAGGTTGCTTTTTTTAATGCTTCTTTTCAGACTGACTGCTTGATGTTGGGACATTATGTAAAGCTGGGGTTGACCTTGAGGATAGCGTTCCCCACTCTGTGACCCGTTTTCCCAAGCCTCCAGATGAGATTAAAATCAGCCCGAGATCCCCACCCTCCTTTGCCACTGAAGGCATGTAAACACAGCTCTGTTTAAGTCGTCCTCGGGAGCGTTTTGAGTGTTGTGTAATCCCTTTCTCGCTCGACTGTTTTCAGTCCGATCTTTTTACCCTGCGTGTGTTTGGGGGGGGGGGGGGCAGGGGGCGGTGTGCGTCTGATTGGTTCCGGTGCAGACAGACCACTGCACTTTCGGTGCACACATGGCTCGGGATCTGCATATGAATGAGTCCTTCTGCTCCGAGAGGGACGGGTTCTGGCTCTGTCATTGTTTGCCCAGAACTGGCTGAGGCCCCTCACCCTCTCTTCTGTTATGCAATCCTACTCTACAGGGAGTGTGTGTCTGTGTGCATCTACGTATATGTGAAGCTATACGGGTGTGTGTCGGAGAGACCACTGAAATAGGGGCCTCAGAAAGGGGGGAATGGGTACTGCAGGGCCAGACGGTTCTTATAGGCCGTTAAAGATGGGAGATGGCGGCTTGGGAAGCGGTAAAATGCGTTGACCTACTTTTAAGAGCGTTTACAACATGCTGCTTGTGTGTGTGTGTGTGCGCACACATGTGGCTGTCAGTGTGTTTGCCTTTGTGAATCTGAACATTTTTGATGTCACTAGATCCCAAGAGGGACTCAGAAGGTAGTAGCTGTGGTCGTTCTCCTCTCGCCCCCCACCCACCACTTTGGCTAATTTTGTGCCTTGCTAATATGAAACGATTCAAACGAAAAACACATTAAAGGGGTCGTCATATGGCAAGATCTCTCATTCAGTGTATGGTCACATTTATTTGGGGAACTGGAGCCCACCAACGCACACACTGTGAAACAAGACCATGCAGTCAGTTTACAGAGATAAACCGAGCCGTTCTGATTCAGATCAGCTTCTGACGTCAAGTGCAGAGACTTTAGAATGGCCCCGCCCCCTTGTCTGAGTTTGTCCAATCACAGCGCTGGACCCGCGTTTATGTGAGAGCGCAAAGACGAGGTTAAACAGACACAACGAGCGCTGAGTAAAAACGGAGAAGAAAGAGAACAGAGTGAAAACGGCTAAAAACCAGAGCTTCTGCTCCTCGCTCCTCACTGCTGTGCGCTCGGGGTCGGGGTGAACAGCGAGCGGCTCATTATCATTTAAAGGAACAGGCGCTGAACAAGGCTATATAGACAGAGGGAGAACGCTGCTGTGGTGATTGATCCTTGTGTTGTTTTGACAAAACAAAGCTGTTCACAGACATTTAATTAAGGCCCCAAAACTGAAATTACCGCACAGTTTTGTTCGAAACCTTTTTGAAGCCGATTATTTTAGACTGTGTAGTGATTTTAGCGTCTGTGCTGTGTACCTGTAGAATCAGCCTTTCTCGTTCCTGTGTTAGCGCTAGCTCTGAACTCTGTTCACGGACTGAAATCGTGACTGGGTCCTTGCATTGCTTTCATGCTACATTAGTCCCTGAAACGACACTCCCCCTCTGTTTTCCCTCTCTTTTACTCTTCCTGCTCTGTTCGGGTTGAAATCTTTGTGGCTCAGGAGTTTTTCCATGCGAGTGTGGGGCAGTAGCAGCAGGCCATCAACAGGAAATTCCAGATAGAGAGAGAGAGAGAGAGAGAGAGAGAGAGAGAGAGAGAGAGGTGTGGGCTGTGGCAGAGCTGCTTTCTCTTGGTGCTCTGTAAGGCTCTCCGAGGGACTGAGGAGTGGGGGCTATTCAGTGCAGCAGGGACAAAGAACAAAGCCAGTGCATCTCATCCTGGTCAGCAGTCCCTGAGCTGAGGCACTAGTGACCCTTCAGTGAGGCCTGGCTGAGGCTGGAGCTCTTCTGTGAGGCGCAGTGTGGTGGGGCCGGGGGGGGTTGTGTGTTTCAGCCGCCTAAATTGTGTACAGCTGGTTAGCACTGTTGTTTTTGGTGTTGAAACGCTGCAGAACAGGAGGCGTCGAACCGTTCTCACAGTCATAGCCTTGATTTTAAACATAAAGAATCATAGACATGGAAACCACACTGTGGAGTGGCCCTTTATAACTCTTTTTCCAGGAGTCTAGGACTCGATTGGCTTGCTTCCCCTGACTTTGGAAACAGAAAGGGACGTGTGTGTGTGTGTGTATGTGTATATATGTGTGTATATTTATCCCACTTTTCCACAAGTGATCAGAGTCTGTATGAGATTTGCTTTGGTCAAAACACCACAAGGATCAAACAACACAGCTACACGACATCCTGTCCCTTTAAATGATAATGAGCCACTCGTTGTTCACCTTTGAACCGAGCGCACAGCAGTTAGGAGCGAGGAGCTGTAGCTTTGGTTTAAAGTTGTTTTTTTCATAATATGCCTACTTTTAAACTTCTAATTCTTACTTAATACTACTTTAAAACTACTTTGCACCATGTTTTGTGTTTACTAAACTGTGTTAAAATACTAATGCTGTTGTGGGAGGTCGTTATAAGTGTTTGGTTTGCCTCTGTGTGCCCATGTGTAGAGTAGTATACGCCATTAATGTTTATGCTCCTTCAAGGACCTGGAAATGTGGTGGTTCCTTTAACCCACAGTCTGGATGACTGACACTCCCCTCCCCCAGAGGTCATATTCTGACCTTTCCCCTACCGAGCCTAACCCTAACCCCCACTTGTGCACTCCAGGGAGCCCAACCCCCCCAGTCCTGTCCAGCTCTCACGACAGAGCAGGCTTTTGTAAGAAATGGACGGCTGTCTGTTCATTCCTGTATTGGGTTATGGGTCTCAGAGAGGCTCAGAGTAATGTACACCACGGACGGGTCGGTCTGGGCATTTTTAATTTTGCTTGTTATGAGATTTGCTGGTTTTGTTCCTTTATTAAATATTTTGGGAAATGGGAACAGGGAACGGGAGCGCAGTCCTCCTCGGAATGCCTGTGTGGAATTTCTTGGTTTGGTTTCCCTAAAGTGAGCGTCGTCGTTTAGTCATTGGGCAGACGGCGTTCCTGATGGTTTGAGGCCGAGACCGTGTTGCGTGTTTAACCGCTCGTTCCCACCAGTGCGGTCTTGTGACTCGGCTTTTGTTCTGGAGAAATGCTTCAGAGAGCAAAGCTCTGTAAAGTGAAGTCATCCAGGCCGTGGCCTGCGAGCTCACGAGTCCGATCCCAGGCTTGAGCAGCAGACGGGTTCCCGAGGCTTAAGCTGGTTCAGCACCTTGGTGACAAATCATTGCATCCAGGCTGAATGTGGCCAGTTGGACCATTTGCGCCCAGGGTAAATGCATCAGGAGCTTAAAGGCTCTAAAGGAACCACACAGAAGCATGGGAAATCTGCTTGGCCCAGGCCCACCAAGCAATCCCCGATCTGAACACCAGAAGCCAGATTAGTTTCCAAGTCCGTCCTCCGTGTCCAGAGGAAGAACAGGGAGGGATGGAGTGGGTTGATTGGGTTGAACTGAGGACACGTTGCACGTTGTGTAAATTAACGTAGCGAAGAGGTTTTAAGCTGAAACTGTTTGGAACACTTCGGCGTCTCTGCAGGTTTGAGCTCGGAAAAGCTTTTATAGCAGCCATCACTTCTCTGAGTTTATCTCCGTTTGGTCTGCCACAGGTCTCTCTGAGGCAGCAGGCCCTAGCATCAGTTCACTACCAGCATAGTTCCTGTTTGGTGCTTGGTACCTGTTTTGTTTCCACAAACTCAGCTCACACACCCCCACCTCGGCATGTAGATGGAGACATTGCAAAACCCCGTCTCTAAGGGGAACAGTGGGGTTTGGAGACCACAACAACGGCGGCGGTAATGTTAAGCGGTGTTTACTCATGGTGTATTGGTGTGTTGTTGTTGTTTGGGACTGAACACAGCTCCGTCATCAGTTCAGACAGATCAGTAGAGTTTGTTCCTTCCTTGTTGCAGCGTCCAGCTCTCGCTGGATTCTTTCGTCGGCCACCGATCCAAGGAGCGTTTGAACCTCTTCAAAAGACCACGGCGTCATTTTACGAGCTGCCGTCGTGAGTCGGATAAAAACAAACGTGATCTCTGCTGCAGCTGGAGATTTTACAGATGGAGAGTTGGTGCTGGTCGTCTGCGTCGCGTGGCGTAGAGTGACGACTCTCTCTGGACGATCAGCGCTCTGCAAGGTTTACACGCCACGGTTTAGTCCCTACTCGACTCGCTCTGAACCACGAGAGAACAGCCACTAAACAAGAACCCGCTTCCAGAACCAGGACCTGATTCACCTGGTGGAAAAACAAAAATGTTGAATGGAGAAGAGTAGGTACAATTCAGTTGAAAAAGTGCCATTACGCTAGACCAATCTGCTGCCACTGCTATAGTGGGTGGGACTTGTTTCACAGTGTGTGGGTTGGTGGACTACAGAACCCAAGATTAATGTACGCATGGACCGAGCACGTGATTCTTTTTCATAATATGTCCCCTTTAAGTTTAGGGAACAGAGCAAAGGGAACGTAATTGTTGTGGTTTTGGTGCAGAGTGGTTTGCGGTGGCCCTGTATCACCGTGCCTTCGTGTCTCCGCCTGGGTCGAGACCATCGCCTCTAACGAACCGTCCTCCTGTCTGAATGGGCATTGTGTGCAGGAGCTGCTTTGCTGTTGTTAGTTTGAAAGATCAGTGGCATTAGTCTTGTGGTGATGAACATATTGTACTGCCCTCATTTCAGAAGACCTTCATTTCAAGTGATTATTGATTTTAATAATCTGCGACGGTCTGTCGGCTTGTATCCGCGTCTGCTGCTTTGTGAAGTTAGGGTCGTGTCTCCTGTGAGGCACCGGTCCAGAAGCACTAATTGGTGTGGCCCTGCTTTGCCTAATGAGTGTATTGATCGCTCCACAGTGCAGCTGTGGACACTGACGTGGGTCAAACCCTGCATATGTTCACTTTAAATCCTAACGTGGCCTTGCGTAACTCTTCCGTTTGCGCTTTGCATGATGGAGTGTACTGTAGCATTGTGGGCCCTACTTTTAGAGCTGTTTTGGCTGTGTTTACACAGACATCATGGAGATAATTCATACCAAATTAGCAAGGAATGGGTTCCAGAGCACTTGGTGTGGCCATGGTGCTTTTAAGCACACGCTTCTGTTTGCTGTTGTGAGAGATCTGGGCAGTTTGCATTCCCCCCGTTGCGTATCTGAAAAAGCGGAATTAGAGACTCATAATTGGGTGAGAAAGTTACCAGAGCTAGTGCTGAAAAGTTGAGAGCGTGGTTCCTTTTTCCGAAGTGGATATTGAGACTCTGAACTGATCCTGTTCCTGCTCAAATATACAGGACTCTCAAAGTTATTTGTCCTCCTGAAACTACTCAAGCGCTTCAGTAATCCACAGGAAAATCTTCAGAGCTAACGTCGTGTGTGTGTGTGTGTGTGTGTGTGTGTGCTATTTCAAGACAGATTAGTTACAGGATTAGGTTGTATTCTATCTCTTCTTTTGCTTCCGAGATCTGATCCAGCTTTTCCTGCTGATATCAGCTCACTACTGATTCCTGGTTTTGGGAATGCTTCGTATCGGTGTCATTCTCCTCACTTCTACACACACGTGCCCCGCTACGTGAGCTCGGATCCGCTGATTCTGGTCTTCTAACCATTCCTAGAAATAGGCTTTTCACTATGGGCACGTCCTTGGGTGTGTGATCTCAGTCACAGTGTCCTACATTATATATAAATAACGTAGCAGCGTTGGTTTTGCTTTTGGCATTAATCCCACGTCAGAGCTGCCTTTAGTTGCACCTTCAGCTTTGAGTGAAATAATCCGAACCGTTTTGCACCGGTTTTATTCATAGTTGACTAAAATAGTTTTCCGTGTTTCCGGTGTTGCGCATCATCCATAAACACACACTCGGGCTCCCTGGGGGTGTCCTAAATATGGCCAGGCCTTTGGTAGACATCCCTTTAGTGCAGTAGCTTGGGTGCTGCCCCACCTCTCTGCGCCTCTCTGCTCCAGCCTCCGCTCTTTCATCCTACTCCGTGATATTTAATTCATACAGGATCTGAGAAATCCGCTGCCTGAGCTCAGCCTGCTCAAAACACACACCCGCCTCCACACACACACACACACACTCACTGTAGCCTACCCACTCAGCAGCCTGCACCAAGCTCTCTAATGCACACACCCCTTTTTCCTCTCACTTCTTCTCTCTCTCTCTCTCTCTCTCTCTCTCTCTCTCTTTCACTACATCACCAGATGTCTGTTCTTCTTTTTCTTTCTCCTTCTTTCATCTCCAACTCTCTCTCTTTCTATTTTCTTTATCTTTATTTTTTTCTGCCTTCATTCTGCCGTCTTCTGCACAGCTCTCACTCGCTTATGACTTTTACAATCTCTCTCTCTCTCTCTCTCTCTCTCTCTAAATGTACACACATGCTGTACGTTAATTCCTGCGAGTCTGTGCCCCCGCCAGAGTGTCTCCTCCAGGACTGCTTGGGGATAATGGGCCGTGTTTGCTCTGCTGTTCTTTCTGCCTGTGCGTTTTTTTCCACTCTGAGGGATCGGGTTTCCACCCGCTGCTGTTGTTTACACCCTGTCTCCGCCAGTTCTGACAACTGCTGCCTGACAGCTAGAGCCCCTCCACCACGAGCTTGTCCTGGACCCTCGTGCCCAGTCGCTCTGTAAACTCGTGTGTGTCTGAAACATGAGTTTGCTGACGCTCCTCTGTGAGATGAAGTGATGCTGTAGGGGTCTGAATGACTTTCGTGTACCACACACACTTAAGTTGGACTTACAACGCAATTTTGATGGATATAACTTAAATGAAGGCTCTCCACAGCTCTAAAGGCTGCACAGCGGTAGAACTGCGTTCTCTGGAATGGATCTCCAGATCTCCTGTGTCTTTGGGAGGAGCCGCGGTGCTGTTGGTGGTCAGGGTCTCTAAGCAGTGTGAGGGTATTCTCGCCGGAGTGGAGGCTGTTCCCGTGGCTGTAGATGCACACACTCCTTGTTAGTAACCTGTGGTTTCGGAACCAACGCTGGACAAACAGCTCAAAGCTAGCTGTCCACCTCGGTTTGGGTCTCAGTTCATGGCCACGCCCCACTGCCACACTTCATCTCCTCTTTAGGAACCAGGCAGCTGCCTTTAAGTCTGGTTTATAGTTTGTATGGATGCAGACAAGACACCGTGTGGATTGTGCACGTTGTTTCTCTTTTCCGTGGTACGCAGGAAACGCCCAGCATTTCCATCATGGCCGTTCGCGTCTGCACTATGACCCAGCCTCTCCCTCCTGTACTCAGCACCCTTCAGGAACCTCAGCCGCTGCGCCGTCCCCCTCCTGTCCTCCGCCCAAACGGGTACCGTAACCACCACAGCACAGCTCCACGTCCAAACCAGGCGTCTGTTCCACGCAGCTTTTCACACGTGATTGCGTAATGTGTTTGTGATGAAGAGTGTGGGTTTCTTCCCCTCGTTTCTGCTCGGTGTGAGCGCAGCGTGATGAGGAGCGGCAGGGTTCAGCGCCGTGTTTGTTTGATGTGGTATTCATATTCACGTTCGCCAAAGGTCACATCCCATCTCCCTCTGTTCTTCTCCTGCGCCTTGTTCATTATCCAGCTACGTTCAGCACTTATTTTTACCTCCGCCCCTAATCCTTAATTAATGCATTCTCAGTCAGAGCTCCACACGTCTCTCTGGTGTTCTCTCTCTCTCTCTCTCTCTCACACCATTGTGTTCAAATCCACGTTCTCTTTTAGAGCAGAATCCTCGTGCTGTGTCGTCCTCTCGCTGCGTCTCTCCTCGAGGATGCCGTGCTGGAGCGATGGTGTACCTGTGACCTTGTGAAAAGCGGAACGGCTCCGCAAATTACGCTAAGGTCTCTCGCCGTGACTTGAGGCCTGTTCTTCCGTAGTGTATCAGAAGGCCTTGTGCAGAGAGAACAAGGCTATGAGCCACACGCTGTTCGACTTGAAATATTCGGTGCCATCAGAGTTGCGTGGTCTTAGAAGTGATGTAGGATGGTAGTTGTTGTTACACCCCCCTGTGGATGCACTCTGCAGAGATTTTGCAGGGGCAGCCATGGCCTGGAGGTTAGGGAACTAGGCGTGTAACCCAGACTGGAGAGCAAGGCACCAACCCCTCAACTGCCCCCCAGGTGCCGTGGCTAGTGAGTGTGTGTGCTCACTGCCCCCTAGTGTATGTGTGTGTGTGTGTGGTTCTACACGGATTGGGTTAAATGCAAAGAACAAATCCTGGGTTCGGCTTCGGCTCACTGTCTGCGAGGAGTGTGGTGCGTTCTCTCTGTGGCTGTGTGGGTTTCCTCCGGGGGCTTTGGCTTTGTATCGCAGTCCAAACACACACGTTGAAAGCTGGATTGGCTGTGTGACGGGAGTGTGTTGTGTGTGAGAGCTTGTAAGGGGCCGGATAGCAGGACTCTTCTGCGTGATGTGCGCCTGTCCCCCGTCTTGTTTTATTTCATCATTAGCAACGTTAGCTCACTGAGGTTTTCTTGTTATGGTGTTTGCAGGCTGTGCTGATGCAGCACGAGTCCGCTGCGGAGCAGTAATCCTGGCAGAGCCGCCTGGAGCCCAGCCTCAGGGCACAGATGACACACTGCCTCGCACCTGAGGGCTCTCTGCAACCCCACACACACACACACACACACACACACACTGCCACACCCACTAGCTTCAGCTAGCTACGCCATCAGAGCTTCACTTTCATTTGACATTTCTGCGCATTGCTACGTGGTGATAGTCTGATGTAGAAAGCCACAGTGGGGATTTTCTGTCTTTTGCACGAGTCTAGATTAAATGTCTCCCTGACCTGAGCATGACACAAGGCCCAGAAAAGATCAGCTCTCTGATGAGTGTTGTTTTATGTAGTAGATCTCTTTGTAATTGGAGGTGTCTACAGATGAATGTATCGCAAACACGTCCTAGATGTTTGGCTTAGACTAGGTCAGGCGTTTCATTATTGTGGACAGTTTAGAACTTGTTTTGGTATCTTAAAGAGGACACACTATGAAAATCTCAGGTCTGGAGCCTGCCAATCCACACACTGTGAATTAAAACCCACCAGTCATTTCTCTTTGGGCTGAAGTCTGTAAACATGGGATGAAACATGGGTTCTGATTTTGTGCGGACTTTAGAATCGCCCCGCCCCTTCGACTGAGTGTGTCCAATCACAGCGCTGCACCCAAGTTTGTGTGAGAGTGCAAAGACGAGATAAATGCAGCAAAACAGAAACAGCGTGAAGAGAAATAAGAGAACAGAGTGAAAACAGCTAAAACGGCTTTCTCCTCACTGCTGTGCGCTCGGGGTCGGGGTGAACAGCGAGCGGCTCGTTATCATTTAAAGGAACAGGTGCTGAAAGCGAGCCTTCTGAACAGGGCTGTTTACACTTCCGGTGAGGAGAATAAGTCCTGTAAAATAATCAAAATAAGTGTCAGTGTCTTTTCAATCTTATCTCATTGGTGCTGAGTGCAGTCACAGTTCAAAAGAAAGAACGTGAGCTTGTAGCCGTTAGAGTCCCCACAGAGACGCCACGATCAGACTCAGTTTTCTATAAGAGCTGCTTAGCGCTAGTTGAGCATGTGGCTAATGCATGCAGTGCAACTGTAAAAGCTTTGCCCCCAAAGTAGTGCTCCCCAAATTGCGCTGAGACCAGAGACCCCTCGCTGGTGGCGAGACGGATGGGAGCTGCAGCCGGAGCTTGCTTTTCGCTGCTGGTGGAGGTGAGGGCCGCAGATCCTGCCAAGCCCGATCATGTCACAGCCGTCTCAGAGAGGTGGGGGTGGAGAATGGCTCCAGAGCAACGTTCTCCAGAGCTCTGCCACTCTGCCATTTTCCGTCAGACGTGTCAGAGGACCCCTTCTACTCGAGCCTTGCGTAATCTAATTAAATTTGCCAAGATTTCGAAACACTGCAGTTCAATCCAGCGATGCTGCATTCCAGACGGTTACATACACAGCACTGAGAAAACAAGCCCCAAACAGACCATAACCTAAACAATACCGCTCCACTCAGAGAGGCCTTCGAGCGCAGACCCAGCCACGTTCACCCTTTGCTACATCAGGACGGAGAAAGAGAACCTGGGGAAGAGAGCTGAATGATATTGGATACTTGTGGTAAACAAACAAGAGCAAGGAAACTGTTTAAGACCCTGAAACCAGAGTCCAAACGCTTAATTTTAGTGTTTTTATTTTTCATCTCTACTCCGATCCAGCCCAGACATCTTCACTAACAATTGAATGAGCAACAATGAAATTGAGCAACGTTGTGTCCTGATCCAACAAGGTCATGCCTAAATGGTACTGAGAAACCAGAAACCGGAAGCCGACCCAAAACCAATTCCCCAACCTCCAGCTTTCAGCACTCCAGCTACTGCAGTTTAAATGAGACGCGTCCTCCCCCTCCCTCCCCTGTTTCTTAATGAAACGTCTGTGACCTGCTTTGGTCCAAACCCCACGAGCCCCACAGCGGTGTTCTCCCCCTGTGTAAACAGCCCCTGTTCAGAACGCACCTGTTCCTTTAAATGATAATGAGCCGCTCGCTGTTCACCCCGACCCCGAGCGCACAGCAGTGAGGAGCGAGCGGCTCATTATCATTTAGCCGTTTTTGCTCTGTTCTCTTTCTTCAGTTCTTGTTTTTACTCAGGGCTTCTATTTCTTGTCTGTTTTTTTCGCGTTTGCGCTCTGACATAGTCCAGCGCTGTGATTGGACAGACTTGGACGAGAAGTCGGAGCAGTTCTGAAGTGTATGCGGTGTAAATAAGAAGCAGCACAACATCCGGACAGTCCACAGACAACTGTTCCAGGGTCTGTTTGATATTCTATGAAATGCCCCTTTTACGGAAGCAGTGAACTAGAGATGGAACTGGTTCGAACCCAAATAAAATGAGCAGGAGCCGCTGAATCTGATGTGGGACAAAATAAAGAATATCTTCTTTGTTTCTTCTTCTTTTTTTAGCTTTCTTATGATGTCCACCTTGAGTTATCTGTGTAGTGTTTGTTTTAAAAGAGATATTAAGTAGGTATCAGTCAGAACATCCGTTTTTACCTTTGTTATTGGTATCAGAACTACAAAGTGGTCCCGTGCTGTCTCTAAAAAGCACTTTGATGTTTTCAAACGGTCCTCGGCTTTGTCACGTTTTGATATATCTGTGTGTAAAGAACCGAAGACTCTTGAAGCCCTTTCTTTTTAAGGTTGTAGGCTGTTGTAGATTTTACTGAAAGCTGGTTGGGGGTCTGACTGAGCTGAGACTAGCGGGCCGTGTGGAGACATGTCTCGTGTGCGTGGACGGAGGAGAGAGCCTTTACAGAGGTAACTTTGATGCAGGTCTAGAGCACAACCAGATGGTTTCACTGAAGCCTGACGGAGATCGAGAGAGCCCCACGACGGTGGGAGTTAGGAGCACAACTTCTACTGTTTGCTAATTGTTATTGTGATATAGATTTATATATTTTTTATTATTACTGAGACGGATAAAGGAGCAGACAAATGAGGACAGTTTCTCTGCTTCACTCTCCAACGCTAGGGGAACCCCACAGAGCAGGTGTGATGTGGTGGTGGATCATTCTCAGCGCTGCAGTGACACTGACGTGGTGGTGGTGTGGTAGTGTGTGTTGTGCTGGTGTAGAGTGGATCAGACACAGCAGTTGCTGCTGGAGCTGTTGTATCTGAATTAAGTAGTACTCTGTACTCTTCGCGTCGGCCTCGTTTTCTTCAGCAGCGCTCAAACTCAGACGCGTGCAGGAGCCGGCATCTGCTGAGCGCGCCGTTACACTCTGCCACAAAAAATAGAAAGAAATTACAAGCATGTGGAAAGGAACTTTATTTTCCATGACATCTGTATTGACTTTTATGGAAGAGAAATGTCCTCCCTCTCTCCCATCATTCCAACTGCTCTCTCTCTGAGGACCTAATGAGAGGGTGGGAGAGAGCAAGCAGGCTCGCTCTCTTTTATTATCGTTGTTGTGATTATTTTTAATAGCTGCACACTGTGCCGAGCCTCTGCTGCATGCCCCGGCAAGATTTATTTCAGTCTTTGATAAGCAGATTTGCCGGGCAGAGAGGGGGAAACCCGGCTGAATTCGGAGCGCCTGGTTCCAAAGGACGGCCGGCTTCCTGCTTATCTAATACTCGTATAACGCGGAGCGCTCGTCCGCGGATAGACTCCACCGACACGGCCCCTGATGAGACAGGAGTGCCCGCGTGGTCTGCTTTTTGTGCACGTTATTGCAGAAGCCGTTTATAGGATGTTTACGGTGTGCCGTTTTGAGGCTAAGAGGCTAAATGTCTCTAATGTGATTGGCCAGACTAGCTGTTCATAGTGTATCAAACCGTTTTGCAGCTCATTGTACTGTTGTAACATTTTATTTAAATTGTAGTAATGGCGCCCCCTCCAGGGTGTGTCCCTGACTTGCGCCCAATGATTCCGGGTAGGCACCGGACCCACCGCCACCCTGAATAGGATATAAGTGGTTACAGACGAATGAATGAATGAATTGTTTTAACGTTTAAAAGGACACATTAGAACAGAAGCACTTGTTCTGTGCCTGTGCAATTTAATGTGAGCTTACCAACCCACACACTGTGAAACAAGGCCACACAGTCTGCTTTTTGTGGGCTGCCAATGTCAAAAAATATGGGATGAATGTAGATAAAATCTGAGAAATAAGAGCACTGAGTAAAAACGGAGAAGAAAGAGAACAGAGCGAAAACGGCTAAAAACCAGAGCTCCTCACTGCTGTGCGCTCGGGGTCGGGGTGAACAGCGAGCGGCTCATTATCATTTAAAGGAACAGGCGCCGGAGCTGGCCGTTTGAACAGGGCTGTTTACACAACGGGAGAACACTGCTGTGGGGTTTGATCCTTGTGGTATGTTGACCAAAGCATAGATAGGTCACAGATGTTTCATTTAAACCCAGAACTGTGTTCACTCGTGAAAAAGGGGTAGATGCTGGGCCTGATGCTGACACAGAAACTCTGATGAGATGGGGTTGCGTTAGGGACAGTGTGAGGCTGTGTTTGTGAGGTAGGGTGTTGAACATGTTGTTTCTCCTCATGCCGCAGGGCTGGAGCAGGCATGCAGGCGGCCTGTAGAAACAGAGCTATAAGTGAATCCTTAACCTACCGTCAGGCATGCGTGAATCACAGGCCAAATTACGCCCTGCTTACATAAGCCGCCAGGGCCGTTTGTATTGAAAAACAGTGGTGAGGAGTGTTATCTGCGCAGTGTATCCAACACACACTCGCTCTTCTGTTTACAAACACCACCAAGGACCTCCCTTTTATACACTTTTCATATATTTCACACACAAATGGTAAGATTAAATGCTGTGTAGTATTTAGAGGTGTGTGTGTGTGTGTGTGTCCACTCAGTGCTGCTGTCCTCGAGGTCTCTGTTACTGTGTGTGAACACCGACCGAAAGGCGACACAGCGACCGGAAGCCATTCATTTTCAATGAGAGACAGTGACACTGGGCGACACAACCGTGAGCAAAATCAGCCACGCGATGATGTTCAGCTCCGCTCACGTTTATGCAAATGAGCAGTGACACACGGCGGCGACCACCAATCGGAAAGCAGTGTTCACGTTCCCTCAGAACCGCTCCACTCACTTCCTACTGAAGACTTTCTCAAAACGTCTCTCACTGCGTCCGGACTTCAAACAACAAATCAACTACATTACAGTGGACGTTTGAGTAAAAAGTAATGTTCAGTAATTTTCACGTAAAGAAAATAAACATAGCTGTAGTTTAGCTGTAAGTTCAGGGTTTTTTTTTTTAAATGATAAAATGAGGCTCTGATAAAAGGTAGTCGAGGTTGTGATCATTTTGTGAATGAATAGAGCCCATGCTCTTACACTGGTTGCTGCACTAGGGGGCGCTGCCTGCTCGCGTGTTGCTGGACACGCCCACCAGCGACACGTCACCTGCTGCACCGACGACCCCGAGTAATTTTATCTCTTTTGCTGTGTACGCACTGTTAGTGTCGGTGAGAGGGAGCTGACACAGCTGAGCGGACCCAATCACTCGTTTACACCTGATGTCTTTTTAGAACACGTTTACCTGTGTATACACAGTGAGTAAGGGCTGATAACTCAGTTGAGTGTATGTTGGTCAGTAATCAGTTTCAGTCAGTGTTTCAGTGAAACTTCGTGCTCAAGATACAGGTTTTAAGCATCAGATCTTTTCATGTCTTTGCCCTCAGACCTTTGTGTAATCTTGAAATCAACTAAAATAAAATAATAAAGAAAAACAGAGCATTGATCCTCACGCAGTTCTCACTCCTCTGACGTGAAGCTGAGCGTCCTGCAGCTCGTCCTCGTTGGAGAAGCCGCTGTCGGAGGCTTGTTTTGGAGCTCGGCGCAGGGCCGTCACGTGACTCTCCCAGGGCCTGTCTGCTCGTGGCTGGGGAACTGGAGCACGAAAAATAGGCTGCTTCGCTCCTGCTGATGCCGACATTTAATCTGGAATCTCCCTCCTTTCTCACTGTGTGTCTGTCTGTCTCTCTCTTTCTGTGTCTCTGTCTGTCTGTCTCTCTCTCTCTCCCTCTCTCTGTCTCTCTCACTCCCTCTCCCTCCCTTCTCTCTCTCTGTCTCTCTCTCTCTGTCTCTCTCCCTCCCTTCTCTCTCTCCCTCCCTTCTCTCTCTCTCTCCCTTCCCTCTCTCCCTCCCTTCTCTCTCTCTCTCCCTTCCCTCTCTCTGTCTCTCCCTTCTCTCTGTCTCTCTCCCTTCCCTCTGTCTCTCTCTCTCTCTCCCTTCCCTCTGTCTCTCTCTCTCTCTCTCTCTCTCTCTCTCTCCCTTCCCTCTCCCTCTCTCTCTCTCCCTTCCCTCACTCTCCCTTCCCTCTGTCTCTCTCTCTCTCTGTCTCTCTCTCCCTTCCCCCTCTCTCTCTGTCTCTCTCTCCCTTCCAGTGCAGAGCAGTGGCCGTTATGTACACTAACGCATATCATTATTTTTGGACAATACTAGTGACATATGGCGGTTAGAGATAATAACGACCTCATCGTATTACATTGTTTACTGTATGGAGTTGCATCACACACTCGTGGCTGGCATAGCATGTAGCTAGCGTCTTAGCTTGAAGCTAACGTATTAGCTTGTGCCTGGAGCTGTAGTTTCCTGCACTAAACTGATGTCTCTGTTACGTGTTGTGCCTTTTGTAACATTGAGAGCTGTAATGAACTAAAAGTGGAGACAATGGACAGTGTGTGATGTCACTTCCCTTTACATTTACACTAGAAATGTCTTTACGGTCTGTTTCTCGTGGCAGGAGGCACAGTAACAGACTTGTTTGGTGGTTGCACGTATAAAAGAAGGGTTTTGAAGCTGGTGTCTGGTGTAAAACAGATATATTTACATCCATTGGGCAGCCATTACGATAAAATACCTGCCTAATGTTGGACGTCACAGTCAGGGGCTCAAAGACGTCTCCTGTGGTGTCTGACAGTCTCAGGTTGTGAGGTGTGCTTCTAGTCAGACCTTAAACTCCACCATGTGAGCCTTGTGCACCCATTTACCTGTCACTGCTTCATCGGTCACTGTCCTTCCTCTGAGCACTTTTGGCTGGTGCTGACCCCTGCAGACTGGGAAAATCCCAAGAGACCTGCTGTTTTAGAGATGCTCCGACCAAAACGCCCCCCCCCCCCCCACCCCTTCACTTCCCCGCTCAGTGGTTTTAATGTTGTGGCTGATGTGTGTTTGTGAGAGTCTATATCCTGGGGCGGTCTCAGTTCTGTGCGTATATACAGTGGCCTGCCTCCCACTGAGACAGGAAGAAAGCGAATGAGTGGAGAAAATGAGCGCTGTGCAGCGAGGAGGTGAAGAAAGGGCATGAATGGGCTTCTATAGCGAGGAGTGAACACACACACATGCGCACACGTTTTCATTAGCAGTCCAGTCCTGTTCTCTCTTGCGCTCTCTCTCTTTCTCTCTCTCTCTCACCCGCTATCAATATCTCTCTTTTGCTCGCTCCCTCCCTTCCTGTTTTTCTCTCGCTCTCTCACTGTGTCAGCTCCTCAGAAACACGTGCCTCGTCCCTGGGTTGCTAGGCAACAGGCCTTTGCGTGTGTGTATAACTGCCTTGTGTGTGTGTGTGTGTGTTTGTGTGAGCAGCTCCCTTATGATCTCCTTCATTTCTCTGTTTGTCTCTAAGATGGTTGAATAGCTATCTGCCAGAGTTAGAAAGCGGGAGGAGGAGGAGAAGGGAAAGAGAGAGAGAGAGAGAGAGAGAGAGAGAGAGAGAGAGAATAAGCAACAGAGTGAGAGAGAGAGAAGGGAGGATTAGCTCAGAACTCAGAACAGGGGGTGGGAATAAGTTGGAGGAAGGGATCTGTTTGAGAGAGAGAGGGAATAATGTAGAGATGGTTAAATCAGAGAGACTAAAGCAGATCACCCTCCATTTCACCCTTCTGGCCGAGATACGCAGGTAGGCTCCAGTGCAGCAGAGATGTGCCGCAGGCTAGATTGCTGCTTTGCGCGTGCACACACACACACACACACACATACAGAGCTCTCTCAGCCAGCTTCCCACGTGCTCAGAATATCACTACAAATCATTCGCTTCTCTCCTCCTACTGCACCCTTTCTGGCCTCCTGTCGAGTCTGCTCTGGAGATGCAGGAAGATACTCTGCCACCTCAGTGTCCAACACGTCCCCACGCTGCTTTCTCCTCTCGTGGCGTCAATAAAGACCCGTTTCTTTATTTTCCAGTGATTAGATGGTACTCTACGTTTAGTAAAAATGCTTTACAGTTTGGCTTCGTTGGATCGTAGGGCTGGACGATGTTTCCAAATCGATATATATCGCGATATAAACTGTTTCAATAACAATATGATTTTTAAACACTTTCAGTATTTCAGCACACATTATTTACAGCTCATTAGAGGGCGCTGCTGTCAGTTCTTTAAAGTTAAAATATTAAATTTGACAAAGCCGAGAGGTTGTAGTTTGACGGTGGTGGTGTGTTGCTTTCAGTTCTTGGCAGATTTTCAGTGGCCGTTATGGAATTATATCGTATCGACCGAAATTAAGAAATGTATTGTGATATAAATGTTGGCTGGTATCGTCCAGCTCTATTGGACAGACGATTTTAACATTAACATTTGCATATGACACAGAGCCGGTGATCGATTCTGAACGACTGTGTGGTACCGATTTTGAGTGTGAACTGTTGACAGTACACTAGGGATGGACAATAATTCAGTATCAAAAATATTTGATATATATAGTTTGGCTTCGTTGGATCGTAGGGCTGGACAATATTTCCAAATCGATATATAGCACGATATATACTGTTTCAATAACAATTATGTAATTTTTAAACAAACTTTCAATATTTCAGTACACATTATTTACAGCATCTGTCTCTGACTGACAGTCTTTACTCTTTTATAAAGTTAGTTTAATTATTTAAATGAATTATTTAAATCAAATTAATATTGACAAAGCCAAGGGGTTAATGTTTTGATGGTGATGTCATATTTCTTGTTGTTTTAGCAATTTTTCAGTGGATTTTTATTGTTCATATCAATACCGGAAATATTGTTTTGACTGAAATTAAGAAATATATCGTGATATAAATGTTGGCCGGCATCGTCCAGCCCTATGGTACGCTAAGCCCTACACTAAATAAACAATAAACCTGAACGTTACACCGTTATAAACCATATTTCTGTGACTGAAAGGCGCTGTTTGTGTTCGCAGCTGTTAACGTTATCTTCTCTACGATTTTGGTATCCGTGGTGACCTCAGTGCCCCCGAACCAGCCGTGGTATGATATAATTCCCAGCACTTTAGAGTGACCACAGAGGAATAAGACGTACAGCCCCCTCCTTTCAGCGCCTGGTGCGATAATGCCTCTTTCCCGCTCGGCCTTGTTTGTCTTCTCCCTTCGTTACACAAAAGCCTCTAATGAAACACATCGGCGCTGGTCGTGAGCTCGCTCGGCCTATCTCGGCCGGCCGTTGCCTGGAGACGGGAGTGTGCCCGGCTGGCCTCGGCAGCTCTATTTGCACACCAAACAGTCCTGACCGCTTGTGTCCTGCTCTTGTAGCTAATGCAAATGGCCTGTTACAGTACACACAGAGTGGGAAGGACAGAATGAGTGAGAGTGTGATTGTCGGGCATCTTTTGTCTAGAGCCACTAATGATGATCCTGAATCGACAAGTAAGATTGTTTTTTTTCTCACCACCCAACAACACTTGGGCTGTGTCCCAATTGTGCTAAATGCACTTAATACTAATTCTGACTAGTGTTTGAGTGTGTAGTACACAAGTGTCAAAGGTATATGTACTGTTTAGTGTGATAAAGATGGACACTACTGTCCCACAGTCAAAGTGGGGAGCTTCTCACTCCTGGAAAGTTTCTGTCTCAAATCATGCCCTACTCCCTACATAGTGCACTTCACAGATTATAAAACTAGTACTACTACCTCACAGGCAGCAGACATGAAGCTTGTATCAAATACGTTTTTTTTTTACGTACACTGTGCACTACGCTGTGTGGAGGGAGAAATTTGATTTTCAAAAAAGTGAAAAAAGTGGCAGCTGCGGCTTTGTGAGCGTTGTCATGGCAACAGTTCATCACGTTCCTGTTATTAAGAAATATTTTGTGTGTTACCTGCCAAGCTTAAGGTTAGTACATAGTAACTGGGTAGTACACAATTGGGACACAGCTTTATTTTATCCTCTAGGACATGACTCGGTTACCAAGCAGTGTATCGCCCCCTATGCTTCCTGTAGCATATTGCAGTCTGTCAGAAAGACTTAATGTGCCATTGTGTTTTTGTTCTGTTTTTTTCATTTTTATCAATCATTACGTACACACGGTGTTCACAGCATCACACCCAGGTTTCCACAGTCGCAGGAGGTTGACCATGATCTTCTCCAAGGTGGGCACGTCCAGAAATATGGAGCACAGATTGATGCGTCAGTGGCTAATCAACTTTGTGGACTTGTATCTGAAGTCCTGCTTGTCCTGCTGGTCAGGGACCGCCCGGACCTCTCCTCGCGTAACTCTTAATAAAGCAGGACACTGGAGGCAGCAGCTCGGTCAAACGGGCCGCTGACTAAGGGACACGAGAGGCCTCACCCCTAACGCTCATCTGCTCTCGTAAACACACACACACAGAGGCTCTCTCTAATACCCATTGACTTAGTGCAGCTGCCGCAGTGGAGCTGTTTTCCATTGGAAGTGTGAGGGACAGGTGCAGCCAATCCCGCTGGAATACTGAAAGGGTGCGGACGTGCCGACAGCACCCCGTGTTACAGTGAGGAAGAGGGGAGGAAGACCGGCCTGCCCTTTCATCTCAGCAACACGCGTGGTCACCGGAGTCAGTCCATATTAGCGCTGCTATCATTTTGTGTGTGTGTGTGTGTGTGTGCGCGTGTTATGCCTGTGCGTGCAAGAGACAGGCAGAATGAGTGAGTGCTGCACAGACGCCCCGCAGTGAGCTGAAGCGATGGCCTCTATCTGACCGCGGAGGGAGGGAAGGAGGGAGGAAGGGAGCGAGGGAGAGCTATTGATAGAGAAAAGCAGAGATGTGCATTTGAGCTCTCTGGAGCCCCCGTCTGCTGCTGTGTTGAGCTTGGCCTCCCTCTGCTCTCTTTCTCTCATCTCCACCGGATCTTGCTCTTATTAAATTACTTTAAATTATTATATTACACTTTCAGCGCTTTTCTAGCTCTATGTATTTTTTCAGGAAATGCAAATATTTAAAATGAGCTCCAGTGATGTCCAGCTGCTAAAATATCCTCCCAGAAACGGTCCATTCTTCAGATTTTTGAGCTTGGTTTCATATCGGTGCTTTACATTGGTGCTCTTGATTAACACTCCGCTCTGAGACCGTGGAAGGGCCCTCTGGTTTAGAACCGGCCACAGGAAAAATGACCACACCATGCTCCATTTGTTCGTCTTTAAACACTCGCTTTACTGTATCAGCTTTCCTTATTGTGGAGCAGGACACGCTGTCCTCAAACTCGCATTCCTGTCGCTCTCTCTATTCAACCGACCACGCCATCCTCACTCCCAGTCCCTCTTGTGCTCTCTAGTGAGCTGGCCGTGCTGTCCTCGCACTCACGTCCCTGTCACGTGTGCCATACTCACTCTCACGCCCCTCTTGCGCTCTATAGTGAGCTAGCCGTGCTGTCCTCGCACTTGCGTCCCTGTCACGTGTGCCGTACTCACTCTTACACACCTCTTGCGCTCTCTAGTGACCTGGCCGTGCTGTCCTCGCACTCACGTCCCTGTCACGTGTGCCATACTCACTCTCATGCCCCTCTTGCGCGCTATAGTAAACTGGCTGTGCTGTCCTCGCACTCACGTCCCGATCACGTGTGCCGTCCTCACTCTCACGCCCCTCTTGCACTCTCTTGTGAACTGGCTGTGCTGTCCTCGCACTTGCGTCCCTGTCACGTGTGCCGTCCTCACTCTATCGCCCCTTTTGCACTCTCTAGTGAACTGGCTGTACTGTCCTCGCACTCACGTCCCTGTCACGTGTGCCGTCCTCACTCTCACGCCCCTCTTGCGCTCTCTAGTGAACTGGCTGTACTGTCCTCGCACTCACGTCCCTGTCACGTGTGCCGTCCTCACTCTCACGCCCCTCATGCGCTCTCTAGTAAACTGGCTGTACTGTCCTCGCACTCGTGTCCCATTTCCTAGATTTATTTCATTTCATTGCATTGATGTTGCCCGAACAACGAGAGCGAGGGTTGTGTTTTTAAAGCCACTCTGTAGACCTCCGTTATTGAGGTAAGTGAAAGCAGAACGGATGCTCTCTTTTCAGTGAGAGATTTGTACCATGCTTTGTTTGTGTCTTCCCAAGAGTGAGAGGGGCCACGGAGGGCAGCGATGGCAGAATAGTTGCGCTGTGCTGTTTTCCAGTCCAAATCCACGTGGTATGCACATGCGTGTCTGAGCCAGAGGGCCAGGCCGGTCCGGACAGGGCGCTGGAAGCGGGAGATTAAATACAGCTTTGTTTGCCTGGCTGAGCTCGGACCTTCCTGCACCGTCAGCAGCCGAGAGGAAGCGAGACCCCCGCTGACCCCCTGGGTCGGCCTTAGCAAACAGCGACTCACCCAAAAACCCATTCCACACCCACATTCTTCCCTCATCCACCGGCTCAGGGCCTCGTAGACCCCAACAACACCTGGATTATCTGAGCCCAGCTAGTGCTCCACGCACGGCTCTGAATACTAAGCACGTGATCAGCCGGACCCAGGCCCAGCGGTATTTCCACCTCCCGCCGCTGGACAAACCTCCGCTTCAATGTCGAGTCTTATTCACGTCCTGAAAATCCTAAACTAATATTGTATTGGGAAGGTGTTGACGGTAGGGCAGCGCTCCCTAAGTCAACAAGTGGACTAATCAGTCAGAGCCTGTTTCTTGAGCCCGTATATTGAATTTATCTTCGGGTCTGGCTTGTGTGTTTGGAGTACACTGCTGTGCTGCGATGAATCTTTTTGCAGGATTAGCTGTGCTGTAGCTAAGCTGACGTTTGGGTAGTTGTCTTATAAGGGGCCCTACTCTACATGGGAACACGGCTCTGTTCAGCCTTCTTCAGAAACACTGACTTCAGCGCCTGTTTCTTTAAATGATAACGAGCCGCTCGCTGTTCACCCCGCCCCCGAGTGCACAGCAGTGAGGAGCGAGGAGCAGAAGCTCTGGTTTTTAGCCGTTTTAGCTCTATTTTTTTTAGCTCAGCTCTCTCCTTTCTCCACATATTTAACTTTGACTTTGTTCTTTTATATAAACGCAGGGCCAGCGCTGTGATTGGACAGACTCAGACGAGGGGGCAGGGCCATTCTAAAGTTTTCATATCAGTTTTTGAGAGATCGTTTCTGATCCCATAATTGTTTTCACCCTCCAAAACTATTTTTTGGTATATATCATACATAACATATCACTTTCCACTTATTTGAAGTACAGCCGGGTTTGGGAGAGAGACGTGAGGCGTGCGTCTCGTCTGTGATGCATTAGGGTCATGGGCCACGGCAGAGGAGTGTTTGGACCCTGGAGGAGATCGTACACGCTGCACACATGCTCCGTATTGAGGGGGATGTTGTCGTAGCGTGTTTGAGAACTGCAGGCAAATGCAGAGAGGCTGTTGGACAGGGGCCGGGCCTACAGTAGTTCACAGCGCAGGAAGTGGGTCTCGTGATGAATTGGAGTCGGCTGCGTGCAGAAGCTCTCTGTAAGCTCTAATGGCAGATGCTCTGCAGCTTGTGATTGTGGAGGAAGGTGGAGGAAAGGAGGAGTGGCTGTGACTGTGCTTCCTCTTGCCATGCCTTTGCTTCGCTTTTGTGTGTGTGTGTGTGTTCCTCTTCCTGCCGTGACAGTTCACACAGACCACACACACACACAAGGAGTTTATAAATCCCTATAGAAACAGTTTACAGAACCCAAACAGAACCAGAGAGAGAAAAGGGAACGTGAAACTCTAATAACACAGTAGCGTCATCCGACCTGCTGCTCTCTGTACGAGGGTACACACAAGTCTCAGAAGGAATGGGAAAATTAATTACACCGCTCCGTCGTATACGTTCACCCTGGCTCGGTCTCTGCTGCTGTGAAGTCCGGGTTTGGATTATTATTTTTACATGAAGAAGCTCGGCGCTGTGCGGAGCTGGGTGTAGTCTGAAGCTTACCACCGTAGGAGCTTCACAGTATAATGTACAAGTAAAAACACTGGATATTGGACACTGGGGAAACCCACGCGGACACAGAGAGAACACACCACACTCCTCACAGACAGTCACCCGGAGGAAACCCACGCGGACACAGAGAGAACACACCACACTCCTCACAGACAGTCACCCGGAGGAAACCCACGCGGACACAGAGAGAACACACCGCACTCCTCACAGACAGTCACCCGGAGGAAACCCACACAGACACAGGGAGAACACACCACTCTCCTCACAGACAGTCACCTGGAGGAAACCCACGCAGACACAGAGAGAACACAACACACTCCTCACAGACAGTCACCCGGAGGAAACCCACGCAGACACAGGGAGAACACACCACACTCCTCACAGACAGTCACCCGGAGGAAACCCACGCAGACACAGGGAGAACACACCACACTCCTCACAGACAGTCACCCGGAGGAAACCCACGCAGACACAGGGAGAACACACCACACTCCTCACAGTCACCTGGAGGAAACCCACACAGACACAGGGAGAACACACCACACTCCTCACAGACAGTCACCCGGAAACCCACAACCGTTTTTCACAGTACTGTTTCCTACCCTCCTCCCAAAGATACATAGTACAGCTTCTGCAGTGCTGGGACTGGGGTACCAATGACCGGCTCTCTACTCCCTATTACAGCCCAGTGAAACAGCACAGTGATTCTGAAGCTGTGATTTTAAGATGCATTAAGATTACAGTATGTTTCTTTAAAATACTGCTCCGAAACATCGACATCCACCAGAGCCTGCAGTTTCCGTAGAGTTGGGACCGATAAATATTAGACTGAGTTTGCCACGTGCTGATTGTGTGTGTGAAAGCGAATCAGTGCATCAATACGCCACACACTTATCCACGATACACTGCCCTGTCGGTTGGTTGAACCCAGCCCTAGGGCTGCTTAATGATCTTCATCTGTGTGTGTGTGTGTGTGTGTGGTTGTTGTGTCCCTCAAAATAGACCCCAGTGGCTTGTATTGTTCCAGAAGATGTGGCCGACCCAGTTTTAGATCTGTTTTGTTTGTCTCCGTGCTAGACTCTTTGGTCCGGTTTGAGATGTGGAAGATGGCATGACGATGGAGTGTGTAGGAGACGTCTCATGTTCCATATGCTGGGAAGGGATAGAGAGGAGCAGTATTTCTCCCTGCCTGTGCATGCGTGTGTGTGTGTGTGTGAAGGGGGGGGTTGATATAAATAGCTGTCTTTGAATAGGAGAGCTGCGGAGGGAGGGCTGTGGCGCCGGGGCAGAGCAGAGTGCCAGCGTTACTGTGGAAGGAGGGAGGGACCAAGGGACTAGGGGAGTGAAGGAGGGCGAGAGAGAGAGGGAGAAGCTGAAAGAAGAGGAGGGAGGGGCAGGGCTCTGTTAGACTCTGGAGATATGGCGGTATGGATGAGAGAGTTATGGAAGTCTGTGTGATTTATTCATGCTCCATATAGTGTAAGTACCTTCACATAGTGAGAAGAGCAGGGCGAACAGGATGCGTTTACCACAGGAGGGATGTAAAGGAGCTCCGGAGTCGGGGTGTGTGACACAGCTCTGACACTGAGGGCCGTAACAGCACTGGCTTCATCATAACTCCTTGGATTCATGCCCTGCCTTTCATTCATTCACTTTCTGTAACCCCTTCATCAGAGCACGCCCTGGACAAGGCTCTCGTCTGTTAGAGCCTCACACACATTCAGCCCGTCACTCACACACCTGTGGACAGTTTCACACACTCATAAATGACGAGAGACACTCAGAAGAGGGGCCAATTATTGTTTTATATTGCCCTTTTATTCCTCAATTTTTGAAGCTGTGTTTAAAGGTCTCACTGTGCTTCAGTCTCCAGGCGTCTCTGCCTCCCTCTGAGTCAGGGTTCACGCGTTTCGCTGCAAACAGAACCAGCGGTTTAGTTCTGATTCGGCCGTGGCCCACGCGGCGCACACGCAAAACACTGACATCTGATAACTGAAGGTTTCAGATCCACGTTTTGCGTTTCTGCTTTTATTGTAGCTCTGTGAACGGGTTGGAAGCCCTGCTTTGATTGGGTTGGAGTTGGGTTGTAAATGAATGAGTAGATTTGACATTTCCAGGCGTCTTATTGTTGTTATTATTATTATTATTATTATTGTTATTATGATAGAAGTATAACACTAGCTCTGTTCCTGTTTACCGCAGGCAGCAGTGGAGTCTAAAGACGAGCGGCGGCTCGGTGCGGTTTATTTGGTGCAGAGCTCAGAGGCAGCAGAAAGGGTGTTAATAACAGTGACAGATCAAAGGCTATCAGAAGTTGCTGAGTCAAAAAATTAGCTGTCGCGCTTCGGTTGAGTAATGTGTCATTTGGCCAAGGTGTAGCTCTGGGAACGTAGCCATTTTGTTTCTCGAAAAGGAAAGAAAAAAACCCTCCATGCACAATACAGCGCTAAAACTGTCACCACGCCGTACGTGAGAGCGTGCGAAAATAAATACGAAGGTTTTGAGGCTGCAGAGCAGTGAGAGTGGGATTTTGGAGACGGGGATTGTACGTCACGGTGAAACACCTTCAGCAGAATTAATTGTGGGGTGAATCTTTGTCGTGTGGTGACGGAGAGGAACATCTGTGGGAGAGGAAAACTTGTATTAACCAAAGCTACCACATC
This sequence comes from Hoplias malabaricus, assembly GCF_029633855.1. Classification (NCBI taxonomy): domain Eukaryota; kingdom Metazoa; phylum Chordata; class Actinopteri; order Characiformes; family Erythrinidae; genus Hoplias; species Hoplias malabaricus. The sequence goes on from NC_089819.1 coordinate 53,551,441, forward strand.
ATATCTTCACTCTCCAAAGACTAAGAACATCTCTGTAAAATCGTAACTTTACAGGAGACGAAAAGATCTTTAACTTCCAACGGAAGTCCGCGTAAAAAGTCTGTATTCGGGCGAGTTTTGGAGCATTGTCTGTCGTGTGAATATGACGTAATAAACTGGAGTTCCACGCAAACGGAGGTGTGTTTCTCTTTAGACAGCGACGATGTGTTCGCGCCTCAAACCCCACTACAGTACGTCCGCAAATAAATTAACTATTTAATGGTCTGTACAGTGAACGAATACGGACTCGGCTCGTCACAACAAGGTCAGAGAGACACGCTGGGAACCAATGATTGACCCCAATTATAGCTGTGTTCTCACATATTGAAGGAGGTGGAATAACCAGCACTCATTCACCAGTGTCACTCAGGACGAAGTGAGACCCAAACCCTGTGTGTGACCGATACGGCCGTCCCTCAGTGTGGACCCTATCCTGGTTTCAGGAGAACTGCTCCAACACTGTTGTAAAATGCTGGCGTTTCAGCGTCCAGTCGGATTCCAGTGACTAAAATCATGTCCCGCCCACATCGCTCCTCGACCAATCGGCCCGCTTCACTCGTGTATGTGACGTTAAAGAAATAAAACACATTCTGGCTTCTGTTTGGACTTTGGTGCCTAAGCGTAGATGCAGATGTTTCCTTATGGAACTGACCAAAGGCACGGATGTTTTCTCAGAGATGACCCGAAATACAGATGTTTCCATAGAGCACAGACCACAAAAACTACCCATGTTTCCATGTAGAACAGCACTGTCTCAAAGTCGGAAACGCCTGCTGTCTACTGACCTCTTATTATTGTTGTTAGTCCCTATATAATGTCTTTAATACCACCACCACCACAGAGGCCGTGTCGCCCAGCGCAGCCTCGGATCTCGTCCGTTTAGCGCGCGTTCGCTCCGGCTCAAACCTCCTTTTTCCAAGTTTACATTAAATTGCGTTTAACAAAATGCCACGGGTTTGGCAGAGCGATCAGAGCCAGCCCACATTTAAAGGGCAGCTCTGAGCGAGTGCAGCCGCCCGCCCGTCACCTGCGCCAGCCGAGCTGAGGCGTAATTGCTGGAAATGGAAAGCCTGATGTTGTGCTAATGGGAGCATTGTGTGACTGAGCAGAAATGGCTCTTCTAGGGAGAGTGGCAAACAGGTGCTAATGTTTTTTTCTTTTTTTCTCTCTCTCTCTCCTGCCTTCCCCCAGACGGTCGATGACGACGCGATGGAGGCGTGAATGTGGTTTGGCGTGGCGATAGCTGAACGATGCCCAAGGGTGGGGGTTCTAAAACCCCCCAGCTGGAGGACTTCCCACTCAGCACCGACATGGTGGAGAAGCAGGGTGGGAAGAAGGTGAGAGAAACGCAACCTTTTACTTTCCTCTCCCTCTCTCTCTCTCACACACACACACTCTCTCTCTTTCTCTCTCTCTCTCTCTCTCTCCCTCTCTCTCACACACAAACTATCTCTTTCTCTCTCACTCACTCTCCCTCTTTCTCTCTCTCACTCACTCTTTCTCTCTCTCTCTCTCTCACTCACTCTTTCTCTCTCTCTCTCTCTCACACACTCTCCCTCTTTCTCTCTCTCTCACACACTCTCCCTCTTTCTCTCTCTCTCACACACTCTCCCTCTTTCTCTCTCTCTCTCACACACTCTCCCTCTTTCTCTCTCTCTCTCTCTCACACACTCTCCCTCTTTCTCTCTCTCTCTCTCTCACACACTCTCCCTCTTTCTCTCTCTCTCTCTCACACACTCTCCCTCTTTCTCTCTCTCTCTCTCACACACTCTCCCTCTTTCTCTCTCTCTCTCTCACACACTCTCCCTCTCCCTCTCTCTCTCTCACACACTCTCCCTCTTTCTCTCTCTCTCTCTCACACACTCTCCCTCTTTCTCTCTCTCTCTCTCACACACTCTCCCTCTCCCTCTCTCTCTCTCTCACACTCCCTCTTTCTCTCTCCCTCTCTCTCTCTCTCTCACACTCCCTCTTTCTCTCTCTCTCACACACACACACACACACACACACACCTCTGTTATGACCTGCTAAAACCATTATGAGCAGTTAGGAGACAGTCTGGCACTGTGCTGGTGAGAGAGCTCCTGCTGTATTGATTATGATCTAAATCCAATGCCCGAGAGGGTGATATGCGCACACACACACACACTCTCTCTCTCTCTCTCTGCTGATAGTATCTGTCAGTGCACTGTTTTCAAGTGCAGTATGATCACCAAATCAGTCTTTGAGGTTGGACTGTAAAAGTACAAGGCTCTTACTGCAGTCATATGTTTGAACACCACAGGTCTTTGCTCTACAAAGCCCTGCCCCTTCAGGTCACCGTCATCAAAACAAGTTTCAACAAAATGGAACACTGCACGTGTCATTGTGGCAAATACCTTTGTAATAAATGGGATTTAGTACATTTTAAAGGGTCGTATTATAAAAACAAATCACTTTTTCAGTGCACATTCACATTAATTTGAAACCCACCAACCACCACACAGATCAAAGACCGCTCAGTCGTCAAGTGCAGAGACTTTAGAATTGCCCCGCCCCCTCCCCTGAGTCTCTCCAATCACAGAATTGGACCTTGGTTTATGTGAATGCACAAAGACGAGGTTAAACGCGGCAAAATAGACACAACGACCACGAAGAAGAAAGAGAACAGAGTGAAAACGGCTAAAAACCAGAGCTTCTGCTCCTCGCTCCTCACTGCTGTGCGCTCGGGGTCGGGGTGAACAGCGAGCGGCTCGTTATCATTTAAAGGAACAGGCGCTGAAAATGGGCGTTCTGAACAGGGCTGTTTACACAGGGGGAGAACACTGCTGTGGGGTTTGATCCTTGTGGGATTTTGACCAAAGCAGGTCACAGAATGTCTCCTTTATGCTGTAACATCCTCCACAGAGGACACGCTTGTTGCATCTTCATGAGAAACTGGTACCTGTTGAAAACACCCAAGCACTTAATGCTCTATGCTAGCAAGCATCAACACCCTTGATTTTCTATTGGCACCCTTTAAAACCGAGCATTATAGTCAATGTTATTTATTAATTGGTAATAAAAACATGGCAGCCTGATGTCACCTGTGATGGACTGCTTCTCTTACACTCCTGTGGTTTATGTGCATAGTGACCAGGCCGGGCTTTATCTCCTGTTTGTTTAAGTGCAGATGGCTTTTACTGTCGCCTCCGTGGATGTTTTTCATGCGTTAAATCTGGCTCTGCGTTTCTGTCGTCGCTGGTGCCACTCTTTCCTGTCCCTCTGTGGATTCATATGTCATGTTTTTAGCTCTGTTTCCGAGCGCTCCTCACAGACGTCTCGCCTGGCGTTAGCTGTAGTGGCCGCCCGAGACGCAGGCTGATGAGGTCACAGCGAAATCCGACTCCAGCGTGTGCGTGTGTGTATGTACAGAGTTCTGTGCAGGATTGCATCAGACAACTGCAAGGGGGAGGGGAGGGCGAGCGCGAGAGAGTGAGTGAGAGTGCGCAAGAGCATTGCTAGGAGACCAGTCACTAAACACGGCCACTCTCGCAGGCAGCTTTGAAGCAGAGCGGCGGCTCACAGCTGTCATTTGATTCAGCCTGTTTTTCTCCATGTGCTGCACCAGTCCCTCCTGAGTGCACTCTCTGACTGTACATGTGTGTGTGTGTGTGTACATATATATGTACATGTAGAGAGCCTGCTCAGGTGGAAATGGTTCAGCACATGGAAAAACACACACACAGATATAGATATGTATATATTTATACAGCTCTAAGCAAAAAGCACCTTGGAGAATGAGATTCATGAGTTCAGATGAGTTTATTTGCTCAGAAACCTAATAAATAACTCAATATTAGAACAAAGAACAATCCCTTTATTTCAATGTGTGTGTGTGTGTGTGTGTGTGTGTGTGTTGGTTTAACCCTTTCCACACCTCTCCTCCTGACAGTCCAGTGTTATTTGAAGTGATCATCCAATCCCTAGTTTTAGCGTTTAGCTTTTTAGCTGGAACCGGGTAAGTTTTCAGTCCCAGTTCGCTCCGGGTTCCATCCGAGCCGAGTAGGTACCAAACGATGAGGTGTAAACCCTGCAGAGCTCTGATTGGCCAGAGCCATGTCAAACACCAGGAAATGCAGAGCTCATTCAAATCCAGCACAAACCACAACTTCTAAAATCTCTAGCAGCTTTCATGTTTATTTTGATCGGACTCACAGCAGCAGCTCGTAACTTTACCTCGAGGCGTTTTGAAGAGGTTTATAGGAGGCTTGGTCCGACGTGTGATAAGTAAAACTGATCTGTGAGAACCGGGACTCGGAGCCGTGTTGAGTCCAAAAAACTAAATCAGCACGTTAATACACGGTGAGTAAACAGCAGCTAAACTTACCGTCGCCGTTGTTGTGGTTTTCAGAGGCAGGGATTCCTGTTAGAGACGGGGTTTTACGACATCGTCGGCTCCATTTTGTGGGGGAGCCCTGCCAGTGGAAAAGTGACAAGCTTTAAGCGAGTCGAGCCGTGCCGAGTCGAGTCGTGTAGAGCCGGACTTTTACACAGTAATGTGTGTGTGTGTGTTTATATGTGATTTATAATATCGTCTTACTGTGACTTAGCTCTCATTTTCCTCTGTTATGTAAGTCTCAAAGTTCACTATCAAAGGAGCGCCGTTCTGCTCTGACTGTGCATAAAAAACAAGGTCAATTTGAAACCGTGTGGTTCAGTTGATTGCAAAATATATTACCTTCAGGTTCATGCTCGGAGAACGTGGAGCGCCAGAAGTTCAGTATTTCACATACAGACGTGAATGGGTTTAGTGTGCCGCTGTTTTTCTCGCCCTTCCGCACTGAGGGAGTCTGTTGGCTTCACATACAGTAATGTAGTGTGTGTTGAGGCGGTGATATCACAGTCTTATGACAGCGGCGTGTTAGTGGTCCCGGGCCCTGGGACAAAGAGAGATGAGAGAGAGAGAGGGAGAGAGAGGCAAACTGTGGGAACAGAGCCGTTCTGCATTCCTCCTCTGCCTTATCGCTCCATGTTCAACCCCAAACGTCCACAAAGAGCTCCTTAATTAGCCTTCATTAGGGCTGCCAGCAGCTGCCAGCGCTCCAGCTGCTCCGCCTGCCTTCCAGAATCATGGAAAAGCAAGAGGAGAGGCGAAAAAATAACACCATACATTGCATAAGTGTATTTATTGGTTTATTTTTAATTGTACGACCATGCATCGCCGCTTTCCAGAGCAGCACTCGGCCCACGAGGGCCATTACAGGGCATTGTTTAGAGAGAAGAGCAGAGGGCTGGCCTTCACATGTTCGCTGGGTTATATAACACAGAATCGTAGTCGACGGGTGAGGGGATTGGGTTTAGATGTCTGCGCGCTCAGGACCTAACAGAACCACTCAGAGAGGCACTGGAAAGATTGTTTATGACTGTGGTGGGTGGGCTGTGGAAACACCACTTGACTGATCCCGCCACAGAAGCCTGGAGTATGGGTCGGTACAGAACTGCAAATAATCACATGTAACATAAAAGGAATATCACTTAAAGTGGAATCTGGAGCCCCCCCCACACACACACACCCGGTCTGTCTTTTGTGGGCTTGGGTCAGAAAACACTTGATTCAACAAGACGTTCCGATTTTGTGCTGCATTTTACGCAGAGTGCAGAGATTTTAGAACTGCCCCGCCCCCTTGTCTGAGTCTGTCCAATCGCAGCTCTCTGTGAGAGAGCGCAAAGATGAGGTTAAATGCAGCAAAACAGTGAAAACAAGAACAGAAAAGATATAGAAGTGAGTGGAAAACAGCTACAAAAATAGCTACTGCTCCTCGCGCCTCACTGCTGTGCGCTCGGGGGCGGGGCGAACAATAAGCGGCTCCTTATCATTTAAAGGAACAGGCGCTGAACACGGCTGTACTGAAAAGTGCTGTTTCGACAGGGGGGAGGACAATAAATAAATAAGTGTTATGAATGATATTCCTGTGGTTTTAAGATCGTTTTATGCCACTGATATAAGGATAATATTAAGCCATAATGGGGTGGCACAGTAGTGCAGCTTCAGGGTCCTGGAGGTTGTGGGTTCGAGATTCGCTTCGGGTGACTGTCTGTGAGGAGTGTAGTGTGTTCTCCCTGTGTCCGCGTGGGTTTCCTCCGGGTGACTGTCTGTGAGGAGTGTGGTGTGTTCTCTCTGTGTCTGCATGGGTTTCCTCCGGGTGACTGTGTGAGGAGTGTGGTGTGTTCTCTCTGTGTCTGCATGGGTTTCCTCCGGTTGACTGTCTGTGAGGAGTGTGCTGTGTTCTCCCTGTGTCTGCGTGGGTTTCCTCCCACAGTCCAGAAAAAAAACACGTTAGTAGGTGGATTGATGATTCAAAAGTGTGTGTCTGTGTTGCCCTGTGAAGGACTGGCGCCCCCTCCAGGGTGTATTCCCGCCTTGCGCCCAATGATTCCAGGTAGTCTCTGGACCCACCGCGACCCTGAACTGGATAAACAGTTAGAGATAATGAATGAATGAATGAATAAAGCCATAATAATTCAGTGGCAGTGATATTTTAGCATTTTATTTTAATATTTGCAATGTTTTAAAATACTGAAATATACTAAATATTACTTCAATAATATAAAACTACATTTTTTTAACAAATCCACATGACTCCAGACGACCACAGAAAAAGGAGAACAAAAGAGAGGCTAAAATATTGACGTTTATTCTTATGTAAAACACACACTGAGAATGTCCATATACTGTATGATAAGTCAAGTGTGTCATTATCGTGACAGGCCTGGCTCCTGACAAGTACCTGCAAAGCAAGCGTTCCTCCGGGGGCTTCTCCGTTGCAGACATTAGTCCTAATACCCTCATTAAAGCCTGAAGTCCTGTCCTAACATATCTGTTCCTTTTCCCCAGGATAAAGACAAAGGCTCGTCAAACAAAACTCCCAAGTCGGACCGCAGCGATGGTGTCAAAGAGATGAAAGAGAAGGCTCCCAAGAGGAAGCTTCCCTTCACCGTCGGAGCCAATGGAGACCAGAAAGATTCTGACTCAGGTGAGGGGGCGGGGCCTGTGGGCCTCCCTGCAGGGCATTGTGGGAAGGTGGAAGGAGGAGGGCTAGTGCTTGTGTAGCATGTGGCTGCGGTGTGTTTGGTTTATGAGCCGGAATAAAAAAACACTTCTTATCTGGAAGTCCTGATAATGCGAACGTAGCCGTGTGGAGCCCGCGGGACACGAGGGGATGAGAGGCTTTGGGGTAAGGCGTTCACCTCTTGTTTTCTTTAATAAAGGAGTAAAGGCCACCACTGTGCTGTTTGAGCTTAGCTTAGCAGATCACAGACCTATTTGCTGGTAATGGGCAGTTCAGACTTGATTCCTAATGAAATCCTTATCCTCCAGAGCTAGATTGGGCTTAGATTAAGTCATTTGCCGTGTTCTTGAAGGGCTCGTCTGCTGTGTAGCTGCAGGGCTGCTCTGAACGGCACGTTGGGGGTTTCTTGTTTGTGCTACTTCGAGTCATATGCATATTGACAGTAGTCTGATTACTCTGAGGGGTGTTTTACAGCAGGATTTTCTTAATTAGCCTGATAACTTTAGCCAAATGTCAAGGCTGGGCACCGGGGACGTGTCTGCCGCGTAATCTCCTGTTTGGGCTTAAGACGTCTAGTTTTCTGAGAAACGCTGCTCCGTGGAATAACCGCACGGGTCAGTGATGGCTGTTTGGAAGCGTTTCTCTTGCTGTTTGTTCGGAACAGTGGGAAGATCTCTGGGAAAGATAGCGGTGCTGTTTCTCTGATGTCCCTTTTTAAAGCTTCAGCGCTGCTTTGTAGCTCAGTCGACCAGTTCATGAACTCGGGGTGAAGTTATCTACTTAAGTTTGATTTGTTTTGAATATCGTTGCTGTCCGATTAAAACGTCCATCTCCCAAAATAGTCACGTTACAGGAGAAGGGGAAAACCTCCCTAACGTTCAGTGGAAGTGCATGTAAACAGATATTACACGAAGTAAACGTGGAGTGTTTGTACTGGTCCGTTCACTGTGTGTGTGGAGGACAGCTGCTGTAAACTCAAAAATGCAGAAAAATGTTGGAGAAAATGGACTCTTTAAATTTGAAAGAGAAACGTTTGCTATAAATGCGATGATCTACTCGGCCCTGATATAAACACACACACACACACACACACACACTGAGTGAAAGGCTGCTTGCTGGTCAGTTTGGGCAAGAATGGGACCGTCCTCTGTAATGTTTCATCAGGCCGTTGACGCTCCCCCTCTTTTGTCTGGCTTGGCCGTTAAGCGTGAAATCGTCTCTGTTCTCGCTCTCTTCAGACAATGCCCCCTGGACCTCATTGTGATGCTAATGGGGGGTGGAGCCCCTCCACCTTTTCACTGGCCTCCTGCGTGTCTGTCACTTTCACTGCCTTTCTCCTCCCAGGTTATGCCTTTGTGCTAGATTATGCACTCCCATATCTTCACCCAGGGTGTGCGCGAGTGCGTCGGCGCTTCATTCACAATTTACAGGACGTCATTCAGCTTTTATGTCCGTTGGATTTTAGTGTGGCCATTTCCTCTTTTTGAAACTCTTTGGAAATGATAACATGCTCAGTACACATGGGTTTACAGCTCTGTTGTTGGTGTTTGGGGTGTGGGCTTTGTTTATTAGCATTTGTTCAAAACTGTTGGCGTTTGAGGGGGGGTGGTGTTTTAACATTTTTAAATCTTGATTTGAATTCATGTTGTGTTTCTGTTGTGAGAGCTGTCAGTCTTCTACAAACTCTCACAAGTAGTGAGAGCCATGTCTATGACAAATGAAAACACTCGCAGTTCTTCCACAGTAGCGCTGGGCGTGTTGATGACGGGTTTGGTGTAGAGCGAGCACTGGGTTGAGCCGTGACCTGCGTAGTGCTCTGACACCTCTCTTCTTCACATCATATCAGTAGCTGTATGTTTATTTTGATCATGCACTGATTCCTGAGAGTAACATCAAAAACTTCCCCCACACTGCAGTCAATCAAATGAGAACTACACACACACAAAAATAAACCTATTTTTCACTGCATGAGCACATTAATCTCTGTGTCGGATATTTTAGAATTGCTCCGCCCCCTCATCTGTCCAATCACATCGCAGGACCCGTGTTTATGTGAGAGCACAAAGATGAGGTTAAAGACACAATGAGCGCAGAGGAATAAGAGCACGGAGAAGAAAGAGGACAGAGCTAAAACGGCTATAATCCAGAGCTTCGGCTCCTCGCTCCTCACTGCTGTGCGCTCGGGGTCGGGGTGAACAGCGAGCGGTTTAAAGAAACAGGTGCTGGAAACAGGCATTCTGAACAGGGCTGTTTACACAGGGGGAGAACGCTGCTGTGGGGTATGATCCTTGTGGTATATTGACCAAAGCCGGTCACACGTTTCATTAAAACGTGAACTGTGTTCACTCGTGGAAAAGGGGAGAATATGAATGCTTTTTAAAGGTTGGTGTGTGTGTGTGTGTGAGAGAGAGAACAAGGCCTCTGAGATGTCCAGCTAACTTCATATGCATTGCCCTTTTCGACCTTGGTGTGGTAAGCAACTGAGCTTTGACCAGTTAATAAAATTCCCCTAATAACAGTGACATTTCTACGCATTTCATATGAACAAGGGTTGGACAGGTCACTACAGCACACACTGCTCATGGGTTTTCGTGTGTGGTGTGGGAGCAGTGCAGCTCCTGTTTTTGGGTCTGTGTTTTCTGCTCCGTCATCTCTCGTCCTCCGTGGAATATTTGTGATACTTGGCACAATTCCTTTCTACTCCCCGTTTGATGCTTTGAGTCATGATACTCTGTGACTGTGTGTGTGTGTGTGTGTATGTTAGCAGTCCTGTTTACCTCTCTAGCTTCCTCTCCCAGTGGGATATGTGCCAGTTCAGGCCTGTAACCTTTGCGCTATATCCACCACTAGCACAAACGGACACACCTCCCTGTGACTAATCTTCAGCTCTGTGCACATGTGCCGGTGGCATAACTTTTCCATTGAGTACGATTATGGACAGACAAATGCTTTAATCCCCCCGCAAAATAAAGAAAAATAATTGCCGCTTGCTGCAGACTGCTGTTCCCAGGCCAGAGAGAGAGAGTCTGCCTTGTATTATGTAATGAACTGGAGTGACTAGTGGTGCACTCGTAGACTCAGCCCTGTTTTAGCTCTAAGGATGAAAACAAGGACCCGTGAACCTGTTCTTTGTGCTGCATTGCTTTGTATTCTTTAAGTCCCTCAGTAGTCGGGCTGTAGTGCTCTTTGATGCAGAAACCACGATGTCTGATACCGAACACGTGGACCTTGTCTGAACGTTTCAGTCGACACCGAACGCTTCGAACGTAGCATAATAAAGACATTTCAGAAATCCTGCTTCTCTCAAGTGCCTCGTCGTGGCTGCGTTTGGCTCGGAAATCAGGTCTCTCTCTCTCTCTCTCTCAGTGCATGGTCACATTCGCCTGGCTCTGTACTGTACGGCTGTTCTTATGCAACAGACGTAGCCGAGTTTGTGTGGGAGCTGCGTACACACTGCGGCTGTGACATAAAGAGGAGAAGCCACAGAGAAGATAAGCTCCATCTCGTCCCCCCCCCTCCCACCCCACAGAGAGTCTGAAGCTGAGGGAGAAGAGCAGCTGGCCTTGTGCTGTCGGCCCTGCACTCTCCTGCCTTTCATTTTCCGGAAGACTCCATTAGAGAATGCATAATTCATCTAGCTGGTAGTTTCGCAGAGTTCTTTCTCTTTCTCCACGTCTATTTCTCTTTCTCTCTCTCTCTGTTCCTGCTCCAGTGCTTCCTGCAGTCACACTGCTGCCCGCTCTGCTGTGAGAACTGCTGCAAAAGACCTGAGAAACCTCCCACTTTGTCTTCCGTGCTTCCTTCTCTCTCCATCTTTCTCACTTCACTCCTTCACTGTCTTCTCTTCCTGTATATGGTGATGCTGAATCATAGCAGTCCCACGCTGGACCGTAATTAACATATCATCAACAACAACAACAAATTGCTTGTCTCCTATTGTTTTTAAAGCTGTTTATCTGAATGCGTGGAGTGTAATAACCGCAGTGTTGTCCGTGTTAAAAGGCTCACGACCCTCACGTGTTGGCGTTTCAGTGTAACGTAGAGTTTAACGCATTTTTAAATGTAATGCAAAGCCCGTGGTGATCACAGTGCAGTGTGTGGTGTGTTGTCTGAATCATTCAGTCCAGAGAAAAGTTCTCACGGTCGTAAAAATAATACACCAGTGTGTTTTTGAACCGTGGGAGGAAACTGGAGCCTCTGGAGGACACCCACACAGACACAGGGAGAACTGCTGCAGTTTACGTGGTGTATTTAATGACGTTTGTCCGTTTTGTTTGGACTGTGTGAGCTATATCTGGGGTGTGTTGCGGTCACAGTCTACAGCACAGCAGTCTGAACGCACTCCTCGGCTCCTGGAGCTGGGTCCTCTTTTACCTTTTGTGATGTTACAAGCCTGGCATGTAGCAGGAGAGTGGAAATGTGGTATTTAGTTCATGTGGTGCGTCCTAATGTGGGGCAGCGAAGCCCCACAGCAGCTGGGAGGGCTGTGTGCGTTTGGGAGATGCAGGGAGTGGCTGTTATAGTGGGAGCTGGAGGGGAGTGGGTTGCTTTATCAGAGACAGTAATATTCACCGCTGCTGCCCACGCTAATGCTGCCAGGCACACACACACACACACACACACACACCGTAGGCAGAGGACAGAAGAGTCTCCATTGCTTTTTGGATTTTTAAACGCTCTCCTTCTGCAGCGTTCCTCGGATCGGAGATTTCCAGAGGCAGGAATGTTTTTGTAATATTTCATTCTCCGTCGTGGTGAATAATTCACTACCCTGATCCTCCCGTACTCCAGATCCTACCGAGGATTGGTGTGAGAGTGCATGTGTCTGTACACACTGCCCTGTGAAAGTGTGTCTGTGTAAGGCCTACATTTACAGCCCTGAGCACAGGGAAATTTACCAGGTCTCCACAGTTCAGTCGTAGAAGTTGGTTGCATTTTCTTTTTCTTAAGATCTGAGTTAGACTGCAAACAGGAAAATGCTCAGTCTGTGTGTTCTCCGAGGCTGTGTTCAGTTCGAGTTGGATATTGTCCGCTGTTCTCACTGTGTCATTTACACACGTATCAGAACCTGTGAAACAGTGGATAAACCATGACTCTGTCTGTTTACGTCTGGCTCTGAATCCGAACACTGGAACCGAGCCCCCACGGCGCCTCCTGCTGATGATGCAGCCCTGGTTCCCTTCAAAGTGGTGGAGACATGGACTAGTTTCCTGGAGCGCAACACGTTTCTAAGGTTCCTGAACAGAACCAGAGTACTTTGTGGAGATGGGCTGCCAGTCCATTGTTTTGTTCTGTTTTTTTTAAAGCTGCAGTTCGGGGGTTTCTCTACAACTTCACGTCCTTTCAGACCCATAGTGGCTCATAGTGGACAGAAGGATGGACACAAAGCTGTGGATGTGTTCAGATCTCTCTCTCTCTCTCTCTCTGTATTTGATGGGGGTCTGTTTTGGTGCCACTCCGGGTCCCGTGTGGTGGTTAGGCCTCCCTCTCTCCACGTTGTTTTCTCCCCTGTCCTCCCTCGTTCCATACGCAGGTGATTTTCTTGTCTCGATCTCGTCATCTCTGGCATCTCTCCGTCTCTTGAGAAATGTGCTGGTCTCTGACTTTTACACATTAGGACCTTCAGAAGGTGCTGAAGTGCCCCAGAGTCCACCACACATTGTTTTTTTTTTTTTTTTTTTTTTTTGTGTCCCTTTTACTCTTGCCCTGTTCTTTCATTTGCAGCACATGCAGCAGTGACACAACATCCTGTGGGCACTTCCTGTCTCTTCTGCCTTCATTTCCTGTTTTGTATGGGCAGCTTGAGGGGAGTGTCTGTCTCTCTCTCTCTCTCTCTCTCGCTGTTTTCCTTAACTATATTTTGGCAATTTTCTTTCTCTCATTTCTTTATTTCTTGCTTATGTTTTCCTCTCTCTCTCTCTCTCTCTCCCCCTTTGAAGAAACAGCCCAATCAGGCTGAGTTATATAACCCTGATGAAGCCTGGTCTGAGAGTGGTTTCAGATTTACACTCGGAGGAAAAATCTCAGTTGGAGGGACGCTTTTTTTTTCTTTTCTTTTTTCTTCCTTTTTTGTTCTCTGGAACTCATTAACCCTCTCTTCTCTGGTTGTCTCTCTGTGTGTGTGTGTGTGTTTGTGCGCTCAGCTTTTTGGTGTAAACGAACAGTAAAAGAGGCTGTTCTTCGTGTCCCTGGCCATGGGAAGTCCCCCTCCTTGGTAGGGCTTCAGTCCCACCCCTTCCCCAGCTCATGACCCAGATTCTTTACCTCTCTCTCTCTCTCTCTCTCTCTCTCTCTAACAAACATACACACACACACACCCACAGTTCACCCACAGAGCTGCTTGGCTATACAACAGATTCCAAGAAACCAGAATGCAGTCGTCCAGTCCATTGTCTCCTCCCACACGCTGACATTACCTTATGTGTTTTCTGTTTTCATTTTCTTTTTTTCTTTCTTTCTTTCTTCTGTTCACATGTTGCACACACCCCTCCCCCCCGTCCTGCTCCTCCGGTCTGATTAGTTTCGCCACCATGGAAGACAAGTGTTTTCAGCAGCGATAAGATTACGGGCAGGCGGCCCATGCCGTCTCACTTTGTTGCACAAAACCGTTGGCTTTGTCCTTGTGAACTTATATTTCAGGTTTGTCTGCCTCCACGCTGATGTTTGGCTCTCCAAATCTGTTTTTGGTGAAGGAAGGACACTTCGGCGCAGGGGTGTGGGGGCTGACAGACGAATCGTGTTTAATCAAATCACAACCTGACGGAGTGCAGCTTCGGAATAGCCAGTGATACAGGTTTAAATTTGGCCTGCGTTATCAACAGCAGTGTAGTGAGCTTTAAAACGGGGGTGTGGACATCCTGTAACCGAGGTAGTCCATTCACAGGCAGCCGCACACTGCACTGAGTACAACACACAACAACCACAACTCACTGGCTGCCTGTATACGTTCAGAGCTCAGAATTAGCCCCAGATCTGGACCTCCATTTATAGAAAAAAATGTTTTATTCAAATTAATTCGCAGTATTGACTACAAACGCCACAATCAGGTGTTTCCCCGAATCGACAGACCCTACGACGGGAAGGTGTTTGTGTGTTGGGCGATCAGTTATTACACCAGACGTCTCACTGTTTCTTGTAATTTTATTATTTAAATACGATGACACACCACATTTCTGTAAAATCACCTCCAATGTTTCAGTTTCAGAGGCAGCTCAGTTTCTCTCTGAGGTCTGTGTTTACCCCACGCCGAGGGTTAATGGTAGGGGAAACGGTGCGTACCGAGGCTGTAACAAATGCAAATATCACCGATAAAGCCGTGGCAGTTGGGGCCACCAGGTCTCCTTTACCAAGACCTTTGGTTTCATGTCAGAGCAGGGGTTATTTGAAGACACCGTACTGGAAAAGTACCTACTCTTCCTCAGATATATTTAGCCCTCTGTTTCTGGATGCTGCATGTGTGCCACTGCTGTTCAGCGATATTAACCTGCAAAGCCCATCGTGCCTTATTCACATATTCGCTCTGGATCTTGTGGAGCTTTGAGGCGTCCGATAATCGTTTCAGGTTTTGTGTTCGCGTGTGGTGTTGGGTTTTCTTCCCTCCTTTTGAAATGTCATTCAGCTGATGTGAATTTTGCATTCTGGCTTTTCCTCACGTTTCCCTCTTCACCCAGTGTTTAATTGTGTTGTTTGTAATCCTCTAGGAATGTGGCGTGCTGTTTGTGGGTTTGGAGCCCGTTTTCAAATACAGTTAATGGAATAATGGCAGCTGCGTTTGCGCCCGATGACGTGCGCTGCGTAGTTAATTTTAACGTCCAACATTGCGCTTTAATAACGAAGCTACACCGCGTACAGTTTCAACAATGCAGCGTTGGCTTGTGATTCTTGAATTCGGATGAGAATAAACCCCCCGTGCCTCTGTATCTAGTGCGGTAATGTTGGTTCAACATCTGTCAGCATCTCGCCCCGGTCTTCATCACGAGCTGTCACTGCGTGGAGCGTCCACACCGTTATAGTTTTATATCTGTGTGTTTCTTCAGTCCACTTATGTCCCGAGCCCGGGATATTGAAGCTGGCATCGTGAATCAAACCCAGGGTGGGTTTATCATTACTCCCCTGATAGTAACAGCTTTCATTATCGTCTCAGAACCTCCTCCATTTGCCCGAGCCGTGTATAACGTCTTTCTGCAGCCTCTTTAATGCTTCAACAGCGCCGTTTTCTGATCTAATCCTCGCTTGGGTTAAAGCTGCAGTAGCTGGCACTGCACTTTTTAGGTCCTCTCTTCTCCCGTCGCCTGAAAACATGTTTAGACTGCTTCTGCAGCGCATGCAGGTTGAGTCTGAATCGAAGGAATTTGTCTAAAAGGCAGATGTGTGTGTGTGTGTGTGTGTTAGAGAGAGAGAGAGAGAGAGAGAGCATGTATGGGTGGAGGTACATTAAGTGTAATAGTTTGCAGATGCTGAGGAAAGTTCATCAGACCCGACTGTGGAAAGTAATCCCTGGAAAGACTTGTGTGACCGGAAGGTTCTCCGCTGCTTTGTTTCCTTTCCATATAACTTATGTTTGTGGCCTTGAGCAAATCGCTCTCTTAGAAGCGGCAGCACGCAGACTTGTAGATCCGACAGGGATTAACCCGTGGGCTGAAACGAAGACGATGGGGGTCTGTTGTAATTCACTGTTTTTGATCGGCAGCACGGATGTGACGTTTGCGTGCGTCTCCCGTTTACACAGACGCCTCGACTCTGGAATTAAAGGCAGCGTCTACGGTTGTGGAGAAATGCAGTTCTAAGCTCTGCATTTGTTTTTAAAGGTGGAGTGGTGTGTTTGAGCGGGAATATGACTGTTTGTATGTGGCTGAAGTGTACAGAAATGTCTGTACGTTTTTATTCACTGTTTGAATCGCCCCAGGAACACATCTGCACCTCGATGTTTAATTTTTGATCCGAAATAACACTGATGAGTTAATATTTCCCACACGTGGAGCAGGAATAGGGCAATATCCTCATCTCTGTTTGTGCTTTTTAATGTTTGGAAAAAACAGATGCTTCAGAGAGAGAGGACGGAGAGAGAGAGTGACAAAAAGGAAAGAGAGAAAGTGAAAAAGGAGAGAGAGAGAAAGTGAAAAAGGAGAGAGAGAGCAAAAGAAAGAGAAAGTGAAAAAGGAGAGAGAGGGAGAGAGAGAGAGCAAAAAAGGACGGAGAGAGAGAGACAAAAAGGAAAGAGAAAGTGAAAAAGGAGAGAGCAAAAAAGAGAGAGAGAGAGAGCAAAAAAGGACGGAGAGAGAGAGTGACAAAAAGGAGAGAGAGAAAGTGAAAAAGGAGAGAGAGAGCAAAAAAGGACGGAGAGAGAGAGTGACAAAAAGGAGAGAGAGAGAAAGTGAAAAAGGAGAGAGAGAGAGCAAAAAAGGACGGAGAGAGAGACAAAAAGGAAAGAGAAAGTGAAAAAGGAGAGAGAGCAAAAAAGGACAGAGAGAGAGAGAAAGTGAAAAAGGAGAGAGAGAGACTGGAAAGCAGCAAATGTTGTGGAAACATCTGAATTTTATAAAAACTTTTTGTTGTGAACTTGGCCTATAAAGCAATCCTAGGTTAGATTTGTGTGTATCTTTGCCCCTATGCTCCTGCAGTTCATTTTTACAGCACTGTCCTTAAATCAAGGGCGATGGATGTGGTGTGGAGTGGTTCCCTACCCTCCTCTGGCCATTACTTAGTGCAGTTTCTGCAGTGCTGGTCCCAGAGTAACAACAACAGAGGATCTGATCTCACTATTACAGCTTTGTGAAGCATTGCAATGACTCTGAAGCTGCAGGTTTAAAGTAAAAATACGTCTTAATGTTGCTTTAAGTGTGACTCAGAGCTGCAGTGAGGTCCTGGTGGTTTACCCACACGAGACCCTGCATGTTCAGGTGTGAACGGAAGCCATAACAATTCCTGGGAACAAAAAGATGTTTAGATCGCCGGCGATGGAGCAAAGGAGCTCATGGAAGTGGCTTAAACTGCAATCACACAAAATACTCCACAGGGGGCACTGTTCAGTCTGGAGTGAGGGGTGTTTTTGCTAGTTTTGGGAGTCTGTTTGTGTCTACTCTATGGTGTGTACGAGGTATTTTTTGGGAGTGTGTGTTCGTACCTGGTTCGTAAAGCTGTTGCCTGTTGGTGATATTCATGGCCGATGTAAACACATGCATCATGGTAAAATACAGTGTGTGGGCTGCATTTAAAACCTGAATGTCTCAGGTAGTATCTCAAAGGTGTGTGAAGGAGGCGTGTTAATGGCCTGTTGCTGCTGTTGCAGAATGTGAGGCTCGGGTCGTAGGATGTGTCCCAGTTGTTTGCCGCTGTAAGCTGATAGCGTGGGTGATCACAGTATAATGGACCCTCTCGGTGCATTGTGGGGGAGCTGTGTTAACACCCAGATGCTGAAAATAATTGACGGGCGTGTCTTTGAAAAGCAGCTGCTTTTGTCCGGCTCCTCGTCTGCGTGGTGACCTTGCCTTAGCCACGCTGAAACCAACACCGGCCATTTTGTAATCGCTGTTGGGCTGCCAAGTCACACCCTTAAATAAACACACACACACACACGTTTGTGTTCTCTCTCTCTCCTCTCTCTCTCTCTCCCTGTCGTCCAGACTGGCAGCAGAGTGCTCCTCCCTCCCCAGGGGAATGCTGGGTAATCCTGCTGTATGGCTACTGCAGGCACTGAGGCTGGGCCGAGTGAGGAGGGGGGGTAATTCACCCAAGAGTGCAGGCTTTCTCTTCACTTTCAGAGCTCACACCCTCAACACACAACCTGATCTAGTTAAAGCATCACTAGGTAATGTTTTTACCATAAAGTTACAGCTTCAGAGTCATTGTGATGCTCCTCTGAACTGCCTCTCACTGCAGAAAATGCACTGTGTAACGCCACCGTCGCACCTGATTTCAGAACAGTGATGTACACTATGCAACTGAGCAAAAATACCAACTCTTACCTAGCGTCCCTTTGAAAACAAGCCACAGCCTGGTGATTCGGGCTAGGGTTCGTTTCCCAGCTCGGGCAGCTATGGCCTTCCCACTGAGATCCGTGTGATTATCTGTTCCTCTTCTGTTTACATGTTGTGGAGAGAAGTAGGACACTGTTATTGTACTCGAAGCTCGTGTGGTTAGAAATCACTCAACGTCATCTTTGTTGCTCTCCTGCTTTTCACTTGAAGTGAACTACGCTGGTGATTCACAGAGAAAGTATTGGGAACTGGGTCACATTTACATATTTTAAAAACATGCCCTAGTCTCCCAACAGTGCGCCACACCTACGCTGCACAGGTGGCCACTTGCAGCACGAGGGGAGGAGGAGGGAGCGTTGAGGACTCGCCTGCCCTCGGCCGAGTTAGAGTCAGCGAAGCTCGCCGTGTAAACAATGTAATTCGGAATGTTTTAAAGAAGGAACTACACTTGATGATGATGATAATCCATAGTGACGCCAGCTCCAGAGTCCTGGGGTCCTGGGTTCAAACCCAAACTCAGGTCACTGTCTGTGAGGAGTGTGATGTTCTCTGTGTCTGCGTGGGTTTCTTCTGGGTGCCCTAGTATCCTCCGTGTGTGTGTGTGTGAGACAGAGAGAGCAAAGGCCAATTTATACATCTGTGCTGACTCCACGCTGAGCCCTACGCCGTTGTGTGTGTTTAATTTTCTCCATTGGTGTCTGCGCCTCTCTGCAATTACACTGCCACACCACTAGGGCCAGATCTCAATCATCATCTTCTACACTATGTAGTGGTGTAGTAGTATTACTTGTTATAAATCACTAAACGGTGCAGTTTGGGACGGAGCAGAGTTTACGTGCGGTGCCAGGAAAAAAAACAAATACAAAGTCTCTGTGTGTGGAGGAGTTCATGGTTCAACTTAAACAATGTCCGTCCGACTACTGACCAATCACAGTCGCTGTGGTCTGTGTCGATGCGACGCATAGTTACATATCTGCAGGTGTGCGTGTGTGTGTGTGTGTGTCAGGCTACAGCTTCGACACAGAAGTATATATTGGGCTCAACTGTGAGTGTGTGAAATTTCCCACAGATGAACAGGATGTTACAGAAAATAAATAAACAAATGAGTTAATGAAAATGTAATGTCATTTATAAAGGCTTTGTTTATAAGCTGTGTGCCATGGTTAGCTTTTTTTAGCCTTCAGTTCGTTAGCTAGCAAACCAGTGGAGTTATTTTAGTCTGTTTTTCTCTCTCAAATCCTGTCTGAATGTAACAACTGGAGTGTTTTGTTTCCTAAGAAGGATTTCCATCAAGTCGCACTGGTTTCTGAGCCTGTGATGCGGATGTTGGCACTTCTGTCCATCTGATAACTTTACTAGTATAAATATAGTAGTATAATGTCCCTAAAGCCAGCTACAGGGGTTTCCCCTTTGCTGTGATTGCAATGTCGAGGCAGTGTTTAGCCTGGTTTATGGCGTGAAAGACGACTTGAGATGTGTTCCCGAGACCAGCGCTGAGAGACTCTGATTAGACGACCCCAGTTTCTTGCTCATAATCTTGTGATTGAGGCCATTGTTTGGGTCTAACGCAGCCTTGTGTTTCCTCCCCTTTACAGAAAAGCAAGGTCCGGAGCGGAAGCGCATTAAAAAGGAGACCTCCAGGAAGCCCAGCCTGCCGTTCGGGATGGGGATGCCAGGGATCCGGGCTGGGTACCCGCTCTCAGAGCGGCAGCAGGTGGCTCTTCTTATGCAGATGACGGCAGAGGAGTCAGTAAACAGTCCAGGTGCGTGTTTGTCATGAGCTCCACGTCCGTCCGTGAGCTCTGCAGCCTCACAGCCCTCACTGTCCCTGTCTTTACACACACTCTCGCTCTCACGCTCCCATGCTATGCTTCATTAAAACGCACACTACAACACTTAATTAGAATTCAATTTAACAAGATAACCCTCATCAATTCCCATTACTTCAGCCAAACAGACCTCCACAGTCTTAATCCGCTCCTGTCCACGAGCCTCCCGCTTCGTCGATGACACCGCAACAAAGGAAGCGTTTGTTTAGCGGCGCTAAAGCGGACACGTTTTTGTTTGAGTGCCCGCTCTGATGTTTTCCTTCTGATTTCAGAGCGAGGGGTCGTTTTTCACCCAGGATAGACTCGCGAGAGCGCGACACCTTTCATTAGCGGAGTCTGTTCGGAGCCGGAGCCAAACCACAGACTCTGAGGTCTTTTGTTGATTTTCTTATCTCAAGAATGCATGGCTCTATTAGATTACTCAGATTTAGCTTTCCCTCTTCTACAGCTCGTCCGGATTCAGCTTTCCGAAACAAAAACAAAGATAACGACAGAGGGACGAGCCCTAACTCCGAGTGTTTCAGTTTCTTATTACACAGCAGGGCATTTGTTTTTATGCTGACGAATAACAAAGTGAAGATGGAACAGTGAAGGGCTCTGTGTGGGTGGGTTTGGCTCGGACTCTTCCGAGTTCCTTCATCTTGGTCTGTTTATGTTCAGGCAATTTTCTCTGTTCACACCTGTCTGACTGAACGCAGATTGAGGTTTAAATAACTCTCTGGACAAAGCCCCTGCAAAACTCGATGAGGAAAATGTGATTAAGGGTTTATTTTAATCTAGTAAGAGATGATGAGTCCAGGCAGTGAGGGCTGTTCTCGCTCTGGTGGTGGATTTTGTTTTTTAATAGAAGGGCACCATCTAGAGGCCGTCGCTGGTTATGATCCGCTTCACAGATGTTGTTTTTGTTTTTTATGCCTTTCTTTACAGACACAACACCAAAGCACCAGTCACAGTCAAATCTGGGTCAGAAGGGAACGCCAAACTCTGCCTCAAAAACCAAAGACAAAGTGAATAAGCGCAATGAGAGGGGTGAGACGAGGCTCCACCGGGCAGCCATCCGCGGGGACGTACGCCGCATCAAGGAGCTCATCAGCGAGGGAGCTGACGTGAATGTAAAAGACTTCGCAGGTGAGGACTCCGTTCTGTTCCCTGTTGTCATTGAAGTTACTTTCCCTCTGTCGGTGCTGTGCAGCCTGCAGACGGCGTATCAGTGAACGGATGGGGTTTGTTTGTTTATATCGTTCCTCTGTAGCTGGTGTAAAATTGCACGTTCCCATTTCTTTACAGCTAATTGGTCAGTTTTCGTTAGCCAGATTCTTTATATAAATAACGTTAGCATGCTCAGTAATAGGCTTTACAAATGGCATCCACCAACCCACACACTGTGAAACAAGATCACACCTTCAGACTGGTAAACGCTGTTGGCATGTTTGATCCTTGTGGTATTTTGACCACAGCAGGTCACAAACATATCATTGGGAACCCCTGTGTTCCCTTGTGGAAACGAGGAAGATTGTGTCCCTTTTTAAAGATGTCACATGTTAAAATGGCAAATTTCTGTGAGTCCGGTAATGGTGCTTTTCCACTGCATGGGTCCTGCTCTACTCAACACGGCTCTACTCGCTTAAAGCTCGTCGCCTTTTCACTGTCAGTGCTCCCCCTCTATTTAAACATCATTCCGAATACACGATGTGTGAACAGCGCCTACATTTACCACTGCCGCTGTTGTGGTTTTCAAAGCTAGCGATTCCTGTTAGACTCCAGGGTGTTGGATGTCTCCGGCTCCATTTGCGGCGGAGCCTTGCCAGTGGAAAAGCGACAAGTTTTAAGCGAGTCGAGTCGCGTAGAGCCGGATCCATGCGATGGAGAAGCACCTCATTGAACATATTCCAACGTCAATTAATTTATTGCTGTGTATCTGGAGACTACCCAGAGTCACTGAGCACCAGGCGGGAACACACCCTGGACAAAGCGCATAGAATTAGTAATAATTCTAGAGATAATTAACTGACTCATTGCTAATGGATTAGCAATGAGTAGCATCTCTAGTTATGATCTTCTACAGAAGAGTTTAAATAAAGCTTGCTTGCTGTTACATTGTCATTTTGCCACCTGCCAACCAGGGCCCCTGTCCGTCACAAAGGTCACAGAGAGTGCTGGAAACCTGCTGAGACTCTCAACTTTACAGATAATGATCAAACAGCTAAAAACTTGTTGTCATTCCCCAGGCTGGACCGCACTGCATGAGGCGTGTAACAGAGGGTATTACGATGTGGCTAAGCAGCTGCTGGCAGCAGGGGCCGAGGTCAACACCAAGGGCCTGGACGATGATACCCCCCTACATGATGCGTCAAACAATGGCCACTTTAAAGTAAGTGCTGAATGGTACACTACGCTTCGGTTCTCATCCAAAGGGACAGAACAGGGGGCATTGTTTTATTATTTTCTCTGCTACACTCACTGATACAGGTTTTTCAAAACCCCAGAGAAGGTACTATATTTGCCGTTTAGTAAAAGGGGACTGTGAATGAGAGAACAAGGGTTTCTGTTTTAAAACGTGGGGCTAAAAAGAGGGAACAAGTATTTCTCTTTTAAAAAAAGAGGGATTAAAAAGAGAGAACAAGGGTTCCTGTTTAGAAATTTAGGGCTTAGAATGAGAGAACAAGCTTCTGTCCCTTAAAAGGGAATTCTGATTTGAAAATAAGCTGCAGTGCTGGCATTAATCAGTTTGGCTGGAGGGTCCCTTTAACGAAGAATGACTCTAGCAAAAGTAATATCTCTAGTTTAAGAAACCAGGCTGATATTTTATTCTTTCCTTCTTATGTTTGAATATTTTGCAGGTGGTGAAGTTGCTCTTACGATACGGAGGGGATCCTTGTCAAAGCAACAGAAGAGGGGAGACCCCACTGAAGGTGGCCAACTCTCCCACCATGCTTAATCTGTTGCTTGGAAAAGGCACCTACACCTCTAGCGAGAGTTCATCAGGTAAATGTTGTCATATATTTATTGTTTATTATTATTATTATTATTTTTTAGAGGTCTATGCTTAAGGGCTTGTTTCTCAATGCCTAAGTGGTTCTACGCTTTTAAAAATGTCTTACAATGTCTGTTTTTGTTCCAGCAGAGTCTTCGGAGGAGGAAGACGCCCCTTCGTTCGCCCCGTCCAGCTCTGTCGATGGCAATAACACAGACTCGGAGTTCGAGAAAGGCCTGAAGTTGAAAGGGATGGTTCTCGATCCGCCCAAGTCCACCGCTACGCCAGTCAAGGACGAGTACGAGTTTGACGAGGACGACGAAGAGGAGCGCGTCCCTCCTCTGGATGACAAGCATCTGCTGAAAAAAGAGTTCCGCAAGGACCCCGTCAGCAAGACCAACAACTTCATCTCCATACCCAAGATGGAGGTTAAAACCTATTCCAAAAGCAACTCGCTCACACCAAAGAAGCCTGTGCGTCGGATCCTGTCGGACAGCAACAGCTCGGACGAGGACGACCGGACGTTATGTTTCACGCCCACACCCACGCCACGGCAAACTGCTGCTCAGACCAACAAGAGCAGGGACTCTGCCACGCTGAGCTCTAAGCAGCAGAAAGACAAAAACAAAGTCAAAAAGAAGAGAAAGAAGGAGACGAAAAATAACGTCAATAAAGAGGTGCGCTTCGGCAAAATCAATGACAAGTTCTGTACCTCGGACTCAGAAACGGGCGACATAGAGAGTGAGGATGACAAGAGTTCAATGCCGAGCTCGAACTGTGTCAAGGACTCTTCTGCTTTGAACCTTAAAGACTCCTCTGTGTTCAGCTCTCTGTCCGGATCTTCGTCCTCCTCTCACGGGAGTTTGGGCTCTCAGAAGCTCACTCAGTCTTTGGCGGAACAGCATCCGAAGCAGTGGAGGACAGACGGCTGGAAGACGGTGTCCTCTCCGACTTGGTCTGACGTTAGCTCCCTCTCAGACTCTGTCAGAACGAGGCTCTCCAGCGAGTCTGACTACTCCTCTGCAGACTCCAGTGTGGAGTCTGTAAAACAGGTGAAGAAAAAATCTCAAGACAGCAAAAAGAAAAACAACACACACACCAATGCGTTAGACAAGAAAAACTCAGACTTTTACAAGAACTCAAATGCAGACGGAGCAGTTGCTAAAACAGACAAAGATGGAAAGATCCTGAAAAAACACAAAGTGAAACACAAACACAAAAACAAGGAGAAGGAAAAGGTTCCAAGTGTGGTACTGAATCAAGACATGAACGAAAAGTTTGTCAAAAGCTTCACCTTTGACTTTGACGACTCCCGGCAGAAGTCCCTCATTGTGGAGACAGAGTCACCCTCAGACAGTAAAGTCAAACTTTCCAAACACGACAAAGATCATTTTAAGAAAGAGGACAGATTATCGAAAGTTAAAACTGAAGACAAAGACTGGTCAGGGAAAGAGGTTCAGAGAATATCAAAAGAAGAAAAATCCAAGAAAACAAAGGAGTCCAACAAGGAGAGAGTGAGCAAAGAGGAGAAAGACAAAACTTTGAAAAATGAAAAGGAGAAGGGCTTGAAGGAGAAAGAGAAACCAAAGGAGGAGAAACAAAAATCTCACAAAGAGGATAAAAAGAAAAAGTCCAAGGATAAGTCTCTGAAAGCAGAAAAGAAGAGCGAACAAAAAGAAGATAAACATTTTAAATCAGAAAAAGACAAAAGCGGTAAAGAAGAAAAGTCCAAGAAAGATAAGGCCATTAAAGAGGAGCCGGATTATGAGGAATATGACATTAAAAATCATTTTTTAGAGGACACAAAGATGAGTGCATCAGATGATCATGATCGCTGGCCTTCGGACCTCTCCTCCGACAGCTTGCTCTCTGGAGATGACAGCTGGGATGCTCCTATGAAAGAATACAAAGATAATAGACCTGTAAAACTCATTGTGGAAACAATGAAAGATGAGAGCAGGGACCGGAGAAAGGACAACAAAGTCAAAGACAAGAAATCAGAGCATGGAGAGAAGCGCTCAGAGAAAGAAGTTACATCCAAGAAGAAAGAGAAGGAGTCCTCCGACAAGGGCAACGATAAGAAAAAGGACTGGACTGACAAACAAAAGCTCAACTCCAATCACTCAGAGAAGGAGAAGAAGCGAAAGGAGTCAGAGGGGGGTGTGAAAGAGAAAAAAGAAAAGGAGTCGGTCGATGGCATTAGAGACAGAAAGGATTCCTACGAGTGGAAGGACTCCAAAATAAAACAGGAATGCCTGAGAGATGAATATGGGAGTGAGGCGTTATTCAAAGACAAATCCGAAAATGAGACTCCTGCTAAATCAGATCCCAGGGAGAGGAACCACTCCGGGAAAGAAAAAGAGAAGAAAGGGGATGGTGTCGAAAAGAAAGACAAACTGAAAGGAGAGAAGCACAAAGACAAGCCCAAAGATCGAAGTTTGGAGCAAGAAAAGGAAAAACCCGAGAAGAACTCACTCGATAGGTCTTTGAAAGATAAAGACATTGAAAGGAGCTCCAAAGACAAGAAGGATGGTGCTAAAGACAAACACAAAGACTTTCACAGCAAAGACAAGGAGAGGAAGCTGTCATCTGAGCAGACTAAAGACAAGAAAGACAAAACATCCCAAGACAAACATTCTGAAAGGGAAAAGGAGTATTTCGAATTCAAAAAAGAGGAGAAGAAGCCGGAAAAGGTGAGGGAGAAGACCTGGTATAAAATTGAGGATATTTTCACAGACGAGAGCGAAGATGAAAATGACAGTTACAACGGAGGGGTGGCGAAGCTGAGCGACTCGTTTGGACTTTTGGACTCCCACCGAAAAGATTCCACACCAGACCGAGACGACATAGACCATATCCTGACAGACAAACACAGGAAGTACTCTGGAGAGGGAAAACAACACTCCACAGACAAACAGAAAGACAAGGAACATAAAGATAAAAAGAAAGAAAAGACATCCTTTGATGCAGCAAAAGAGAGAAAAGGTTCCATGGAAAAACACAAAGATAAGAAAGAAAAGGAATCGGCCGATGCCAAACACAAAGACCGCAAAGATAGAGCATCTGTGGACTCAAACCAGGACAAGAAAAACAAGCAGAAGCCCACAGACAAGAGGGAGACTGCAGAGGAGAAGAGTAAAAGCAAGTACAAAGACAAGCCGGACCATCTAAAAGACAGAAAGCCCTCAAAGGGCAGTGGTGAAAATGAGAAATCCTTGCTCGAGAAGCTGGAGGAGGAGGCCATGAATGACTACAAAGATGACTCCAATGATAAAAACAGCGAGATCTCGTCCGACAGTTTTACGGACAGAGGCCACGATCCAGTTTTAAACTTCTATGAGTCCTCTAATGACATGTCAGAGGACAGAAGAGAGTCACTGTCCATTTCCAATCCGCAGGATAAGTTCAGAGAAAAAGAGAGGCTCAGACACTCCTCTTCCTCCTCGTCCAAAAAAAGTCACGATAAAGAGAAGGAAAAGGTCAAGAAGGAGAGAGCTGACAAGAGGGACAAGTCAGAGGAGCTCAGAGAGTCCTTTAGTCGCAGAGAGAGCTTACCTTTTGAAAAAGAGCCCATGCCCCTGGAAGCTGATCCTTACACTTTTCCCTATGGTTCAAAGGCAGATGGAGAGGATGACTTGGATAAAACCCTGGAGTTTGAGAAGGAGATGTCCAAAAAAGACAAGATGAATAGCATCATTAGCAGCGAAAAGAGCAAAGAGAAGAAGAAGAAAGAGAAACATAAGGAAAAGGTGAAGGAGGACAAGCATAAATACTCCGATGGCTTCGGGTCCTTCAGACACTCAAAGGAAGATCAGAAATCCGGACTTAAGGAAAGCCCTCAAGTCACAAGTTTGAAGGACAAGTCTAAAGAAGATAGTCCAAAATTTGATGGCAAGAGCAAAGATAGGAATAGAGACATCATAGACAAAGAGAGGGTGGATTACAGCAAGACTAAGGCCAAGGAAGACAACGACAAGCTAAGCCAGGCAAAGGAAACGTCCCGGAAAGACACTCGACCACGCGAGCTTCTGGTTGATGGAGATCTCAGACTCACAAGCTTTGGCAAAATGCTTAGTTTAAAAGACCAGGAGATTGAAGAGCGTCACAAGAGACACAAAGAGAGGATGAAGCAGATGGAGAAACTGAGGCATAGGTCAGGTGATCCCAAGCTTAAAGAGAAAAAGTCCAGTGAAGATGTCAAAAAGAACCGTGGTGATCTTTCTTCTAAGAAGTCCAGCTCTTTAGAATCTGCCCTGAAAGAAAAGAAGCTCAAAGATGTTGGCCTTCCTGCCCAGATGATGTCTCCGGACAGGAAGTCACAGCCTATGGATAGCCAGACCTCAAAGGACTGGTTAGCGGGCCAGATGAAGGAAAATCTCCCTGCCTCTCCACGACCTGACCAGAATCGACCAACGGGGGTTCCCACTCCGACATCAGTAATTTCATGTCCAAGCTTTGAAGAAGTAATGCAAACTCCTCGCACTCCATCCTGCAGTGCAGAGGACTACCCGGACATCATGTTTGATGGACTAGACTGTCAGAACTCTTCAGCAATGACCATGTCCATGAACGCCTGCTCCCCATCGTTCTTTGATAGATACTCGTCCCAGAACTCATCGCACAGTTTTCAGGAAGGAACTTGCATCACGCCAGCGAAGAACATGCAGTTGCCTCTTGTCAGTCGATCATGCAACTCTGAGGTTAGAAGACCACTTGAAGACGAGTTCAAAGCGGAGGCTGACAAATTCTTGAGGCAGCAAAGTGTGCCATCAGCTACAGAATTTGACTCTCATCTTCCCGATGACAAATTGCCCATTGACAGACTTGACTGCCTCAGCGTCCCCTCTCCGTACCTCCCTCCTCAAATCGGCATGCTTTCTCCAAGACCTGATTCGACCCAACCTGTACCGGAAAGAACGTCTGCAGCAAATGCTGGCAATGATGCTATCGATCTCCCGCCAGAGAGTATGTTTAACAGCTACATGACGAAGCCTTCAACTCCAATCCACAGACCTGACCCTCAGGAGCCATGTCTGGAGATAGCTGCCCCTCCAACACCAGCTCCTGCAGCTCTGCCTTCCATGGACATTTATGATTTGTCTGAACCGCATCAGAGCGAACCCAGCTTACTGCCCTCTGATCCTGTGAGCGGCAGTGAATATTTACCTGTAGTGGAGAAGCAGGAGGAGGAGGAGGAGGAGGAGGAAGAAGAAGAGGAGGAGGAGGAGGATGACGACAATGAGGAAGAGGAGGAAGATGAGGAAGAAGATGAGGAGGAGGATAATGCAGAGGAGCCACCTGAATCTCAGATTGCCTCAGATCAGACCATTCAAGCTGTGGAAGATGCCACATTCCCTCTTAGTATTGAAGAGTCTGCCAGGAAGACTTGGGTTGAGTCTCCAGACCACAGAGAGCCTGAGGTGCTTCCGCTGACACCCACACATGCTCAGGATAATCTCATGGACAACTCCTGTGATCAGTCTGTAGCGTGGAACTCGGCAGGGCTTATGAAATCACCTCATGAAAGTTATGGAGAAGTAGAAGCTGCCGTTTCAAAAATCAGTAGTCCATATTCACACTCAGACTGTGAACTACAGCATATCCCGACGGCTTTGTCTGTCCATCCATCCGTGACGCCTCCTTATTCCACATATTCCAGGTCATACTGCCCCTCACAAATATCAGAGCCTCATTATGAGTTGCAGAAGGAGAACGTGGAGGACATATCCTCACCACCAAGACCTGAAACAGAGCTTGTGGATTCTGACGCAAACTTTATGCCTCCTTCCTCAACCCAACTTGACACCTTCTTCTCGGATATCAAACCTCATAATGAGGAGAATCAAATGGATGTAGAACCATCGTGCATGATGCAAGAAAGTAGAGACGAAGCCCTCAGTTATGCGCCTGAGAGCACGATCGCCCCATCAGTAACCCAAGAGCCCCACTGGGCAGATCCGTTCCCTCCTGCTGGTGATGAGCTAGATGACTTGGGGCCGTTTTCTTTGCCGGATCTTCACTTTCAAGAAAAAGAAATGCAGGGTCCTGAAATCCCAGCTCCAGAGATACTCCCACCTGCACAAATAAGACCTTTGACCATGGAAACAAGTAAGGAGCTAGGGATATTGGACGTTGGTTTGCCTAGTTTGACCAAAGCCCCCTGTTCTCCTGCAGCTATTCCTCCTCCTGAACCTGCTCAGGATTTGGTGCCTCCTGTCCATGAGGAGAACTACAGACACCAGCATGAGCTAGAGCCAGAGCCGGGGCAGCAGAACATCCAGGATGTTCCCTCCATGAAAGATACAACGCAAGAAGACATGTGCACGTTCAGTGAGCGGGATGAGGGTGATGGCAACATGTTTTCCTCTTCTGTTGTTGAGAATGACCAGGAGTACAGACAGAAAGACGCCACTGATATTTTAACACCAGTTTCTACACCATGTATGGAAACACTGTCAACAATAAAGGCAGATCAGATTGTGCCCAACCCAGTGGTAGCTTTGGGTCGCTCCTGCAGTCCTCGCCCCTCCATTCCAGTCTTGGTTGTCACGTCCTCTAACACGACGCAGGTGTCAGAGGCCCTGGAAACAACAGCCAAAGCTCCAGTTGTCACAGCCACGTCCGAGGCCCCCAAGAAGGTTGAGGAGATTCCTCAAAGGATAACTCGGAATAGAGCTCAAATGCTGGCCAATCAGAGCAAGCAGAATGCAACAGCGAGCCCTGCAAGCGCCACGTCATCAGCAACATCCTCTCCCGTCACGACAAGCGTCACCAACAGCACTCCATCGTCTGTTAATGCAGGAGAGAAGGAGAAAGACAAGGAATCCATCAACACTCAGACAACACCAGCAGCACCTGCTCTCGTCACCAAAAGTAAAGGCCGGATTGTTGAGGAGGAAGACGGACAGGCGCAGCATCCGCGAAAAAGAAAGTTTCCGAAATCTGGCCCTCAGCAGGTACAGGTTCAGCTTGTCAACACGGCCATGCAGCAGACACGGGAGATGATTCAGCAGACTCTGGCGGTCATAGTGAATGCCATCAAGCTGGAGGAAATCGAGCCCTACCACAGCGACCGCTCCAACCCTTATTTCGAGTACCTGCAGATTCGCAAGAAGATCGAGGAGAAGCGGAAGATTCTCTGTTACATAACGCCACAGGCTCCCCAGTGCTACGCAGAGTACGTGACCTACACCGGATCCTACCTGCTTGATGGCAAACCTCTGAGCAAGCTGCATATCCCCGTGGTAAGACCATCATCCGTACACACTCTACTTTTTCAGTAGAGTCCTGTGGAAAGGTTTTGCATGCCTTGACATTAGTGAAAATAAATGCACAGAAGACAAAGAGTTCTGTACACATTAACATGACTTTCAGTTTGATCATGTGTTAGTGTTAGTTAATGTGGTAGTTGAAAGTGTGTTTCCTTGCCCAGTGTCGGAGGCGTCGGGTGTGATAAGGGATAATAAGACTAAAGATTGTGGGGTAGCGTAAGAAACGTAAATAAAAAGAACCCAATCCTATTCAGGTTTTATTTGCTTGTATGTGAAGTATGATTTTTCCCTTTCCCCCCACAGATTGCTCCCCCTCCGTCTCTGTCAGAGCCCTTGAAGGAACTCTTCCGACAGCAGGAGGCGGTGAGAGGGAAGTTGAGACTGCAGCACAGCATTGAACGGGTAAGTCTCCCAAACTCCCGGCTCCCCCACACAGAGCTTCCCTCCTTCCCTGCATCCCTCAACTTACTTTAGAAGTCATCCAGCTAGAAATTGAGCTTTGATCGCTCAGCACAAAACCTTTTGATGAATGATCAAAGCCTCTGTGTAATGGAAAAGCCCGGTATCTGCAATATGCATTTCTCCAACCAACAGCAGCATAATACAGTACAATCAAATTCCTCATTTCATCTCGCCCTCTTCTGAAGTTTCTCCTGTGACTTTTGTGAACCTTGATGATTTTGAAAGATTGTACCACCTCTTTTGCCTTAATCAAAAGTTTGCTCAAGGGTTTTTCCGAAGACGGTTGAGAGTCCAGGCTGACCTTTTTTTCTTCTTCGTCTTTTCTACATTTTTTATCGCGCTCTTCTGCAGGAAAAGCTGATTGTTTCATGCGAGCAAGAGGTGCTTCGAGTTCATTGCAGAGCGGCAAGAACCATCGCAAATCAGGCTGTTCCCTTCAGTGCTTGTACCATGCTGCTGGATTCAGAGGTCTACAACATGCCATCGGAAAGCCAGGTGAAACACCTCTGCTTATTTCCTGTGACACATTCAGGTTTTACTGATCGTTTATCCGAACGTTGTGAATCTCATTTATTTGTTTTTCCTGCGTTAATAAACAGGGGGATGAGAACAAGTCCGTCAGAGATCGGTTCAACGCTCGGCAGTTTATCTCTTGGATTCAAGACGTGGATGATAAATATGACCGCATGAAGGTGAGGACCTTTCTGAGCTGTTTCATTTAATAACAGACGTTTAATATTCAGTGCTGTTCATCTTTTTTGATATGTGATCATGAAGCTTGAGGAATTATAGGAGAGACATTTTTTATTATTGTTAAAAAAAACTATAATAAATAAGATGTCACGCTTTACGCTTGTCCTTTTCCTAAAGTGTTAATTATGTTTTTTAATTATGGGAAAATATCACTAGTTCACTGCATTGACATTACTGTGGGGATCTGGAGCCCACCAACACACACACACACACACACACTGTAAAATAAAAACAACACATTCCATTTTTCTGTAGGCTGCTTAAATCACTAAACATGGGATAGAATGAGACATTCTGATCTTATACTGCATCTTATATGGAGTGCAGAGACTTTAGATTTGCCCCACCCCCTTGTCTTAACCTGTCCAATCACAGCACTGCACCCAAGTTTGTGTGAGAGAGAAAAAAGAGTGAAAACGGCTAAAAAAAAAAAAAAACAAGACTAGCCTGTCAGTTTTCTAAACACGGGATAAAACAAGCCGTTCTGATTCTGCTCTGATTCTGACGTCAAGTGCCTAGACTTTAGAATGGCCCCGCCCCCTCATCTGAGTCTGTCCAATCACAGCGCTGGACCCCTGTTTATGTGACAGCGCAAAGACGAGGTTAAACTCAGCAAAACAGACACAATGAGCGTGGAGAAATAAGAGCACTGAGTAAAAACGGAGAAGAAAGAGAACAGAGTGAAAACGGCTAAAAACCAGAGCTTCTGCTCCTCGCTCCTCACTGCTGTGCGCTCGGGGTCGGGGTGAACAGCGAGCGGCTCATTATCATTTAAAGGAACAGGTGCTGAAAGCGGGCGTTCTGAACAGGGGCTGTTTACACAGGGGGAGAACACTGCTGTGGGGCTTGTGGTGGTGTCTAAAGCATGTCACAGATTTAGGAAAAGGGGATAAAATGTCTGTCTTTAGTATCAGAAATTGTACCTCAATATTTCCTTAAACGTCCCCGTCCTCTTTCCTCAGACGTGTTTGCTGATGCGACAGCAGCATGAAGCTGCCGCCCTGAACGCCGTGCAGAGGATGGAGTGGCAGCTCAAAGTGCAGGAGCTGGACCCTGCTGGACACAAATCCCTGTGCGTCAACGAGGTTCCCTCCTTCTACGTGCCAATGGTTGACGTCAACGATGACTTCGTACTGCTGCCTGCGTGACACAGACACACACAGACGCAAGGCGCGCGGTCTAAATTTCTTTCTTTCAAAGAGACAACAGACAGCAAGTTCGGTAAGGGCTAGCCGGTTTGAAGAGAAGATTTCTTTGAGGAGAAAACATATATATATTATATAGAAAAAGAGTTAAAAAATTAAAAATCGTTCCCTTCCGTCAGAAGAGTGAACATCTTTTTACCGGAGGAAAAAAAAAACCACAACTTGCACTTTCATCCGTTTGTATGCTTTTCTTTGGGATTCGAGAAAGCGACGCTTTGGCGCTCGCCCACCCCCCCCCGTCGCCCCCTACGTGCAGGTCTGGGTGAGAACGAGACGGGGAAAGAGAAAGTCTATTTTCTTCGTTTTTGATCCCCTTCAACTAAACCACAACGAGAAGGGTGGGTCGAGCCAGGCTCCCTCCGCCTTTGTCCGTCAGAATCAGGGACAGGAGGAAGGCTCCAGAGCGCCGAACGGAAACGGAGCCGCAGCCACGAAATAAAAGACTCCGAAAGGGGCCGGAGGAGCGCTGGAACCTCCATTCCTACAGAAGACAGTAGGAGGGGGATCTCTCGCGGCGCGGAGGAGCAAAGACTGCCTTCAGAGCCGGGGGTCCACGCTAAAGCAGAGCACCCAGAAACAATGCCCTCAGCCACAGGTCACTGCGTGGGGAACCGTACTCTAGCGGTCTGCCATGAAGTCAGGCCCGGCGTGCCTGCTCTCCTGACCATCAGCGGAAAGAAAACAACGGGAGAGAGACAGTGCTGCGAACCCGAGAGGCGCAGAGACTTGGAAAGATGAAGGTGGTGTTTTTAGTGGAGTATATATATATATTGTTTTGTTTTTTGTTTTTTTCTTTTGTTTTTTTTTTTGGTCTTTCTTTACTCGGGCATTTCATCGTTCCCTTTCTGAGGAAGTGACTTGAAACACTACAGAGCCAACGTTAGTTTAATGGAAAAAAGAAAAAAAGAAAAAAAAAAAGACAAAAATACATTGTATTCCGTAAATGATGTACAGTTTTTATATTCGTTAACCAATGTATTCTCGCTGCCTTCTAGATAATTTATTTTGCCACCCATTACTGCACAGTTGTAAATAACTTATGTACTGTAACATCACACAGTTAAGTGTAAAAAATAAATGAATAAAAATTATCTTTGTATGTACAGTTCACTTTTGGGCAGCACCCCCCCTCCTCCCCCCGACCCCCCACCCCACCCCCACCGTACCCTCGGGCCAAAACGTGTACACACTGTCAGTATTGTAGGACTCGTGTACAGGTCCTAAGGTGTTTTTATGTCCAAGGCTGGTCAGAGTGAGTCTCCTGGATCAATCACCACCACCACCACCACCACCACCATCTCCTCCACCACCTCCACCAGAAGATCACTTTATTTCCCTCGTGATGAAGCCGTCAGGGCCGCGACTGCTGTGCTGTAGATGTAGCAGACGAGTGATTAGGGGATTATTTAAGTCATAGTAAAGGTATATTAATATTCACTGCTTTAATACACAAATATTTATCTTTAAAAAACAGAATGATACAAAAAATAAACCTATAAACCAAGAAAATGCCTTTGTTTACAGTAAACATTACAAGCTGCACACGTTATAGTTAGAAACATCGCGGCCGTGCAGCGAACGAGCCGACGTAGGACCCCCGGTGCGTCACGTAAACGCAGTCCATCCCTGATTACAGCCCTTTACTTCATCCTCTGAGCGCGTCATCAGCTGCAGAACTGCACGCTTTTTCTTTCCTCGTGACAACCGTAGCTCACTCCCCTTTCCCCCGTTCCCCTGCCCCTCGTTTGGGTTTTGTTCAGCAGACACCAGCCCGGCACTGGCCCGACGTGGCGGTCGGAGTAGAAACTCGGGCGCCCTGTTGTTGTTGTTGTGCTGTCCCAGGCGCAGCACTGTTTCCACGATGTCTGTTCCTCGTCGCAGATCAGACTTTCCCTTGTCCAGCGACTTCATCCTTAAAGCACAATCGCAGCGTGGGAATAAACCCTGCCCCGACGCGGAGGGGACGAGGGCAAGAGAGAGTTGGTTTTCGGAAAACTGAAATGTCCTGTTTTTAATAAATGAGATTTTATCTCTTACGACTTTTTTTTTTTTTTAATAATTGCTCTCTTTATTTTAAAAAATGCCATGTTTTTGATGTTTTAGCTCCTCGTCGTTAGCGGCCTGTACTTCAGGCTGAGGCTGAGGGGCGTTTGCTCTTGGTCAAGAATCATCATTCGTGTGTGTGTGTGTGTGTGTGGAGGTGTGTTAGACAAGGCCATGAAGAGCAGAGATCGCCCCCGTGTAGCGTCCAGGTGTTTAATGAGCACCGTGACTTTAATAAGGAAAGACGAGTCAAACCTAGCGTCTGAGCAGGTCCCAGCTCTGAGCTCCAGCGCTCCTTCGTTTCTCTCGAGTCTTGTGTTGTTCTTTTGGCTGGATTTACCCCCCCCCCCCTGTTTGGTCTTTCTCTGTGTCACACAAATCCAAACCTGAATGTATCCTCCGACTAAATCCGTTCAGTTCCACTGTCCTTCACAAGAGCGTCGTGTTGGTTTTAGCTCTTTTCTCTGAAACATTGCGACTCTGTCCTGTTCCTTTATTTACTTTCTTTTGCAGGGATTTTTTACATTAATTTGAACCCCTTTATCTTTTGTTCTTTCTTCTTTTTTTTTAATGTAGCAGCGTCTGAATCCTGGGGTTCAGCTCATTCTTCTGCGGACCACCTCCTCGATTCCTCTCAGCGCTTTTCTTTTTCCCGTTTCAAGGTACTTTCGCTGCAGGTGTAGGGTCTGTCGGGGAGTTTGGGAGCAGAACTCTCGTCTCACGCCACGTTTACCTCCACACACTCGAATCCGTTGACGTCGAGTCTCTCCTGTGACCCCCCCTCTCCCCCCTCTCTCTGTCTCTAACTGGACAGTTTCACGCCCTTCCTCTCTCTCTCTCATCCATGTCCTCCTCCACTTTACATAAACCCGGCAGTAGATGTGTCTTGAACAATGGAAAATGACTCATAAAGCATGTAGAAGTATTCTCTTAAATGGTGAGAAATAGCCTATTTATTATCTTTCTGACACCTGTGGTATGTTTGAGTTCGAAGGTCTCCTCTGTGTAAATTTTCCTCTTGTTAATGATTAAAAAAAAAAAGTGAAAAATACAAACAAACAACAAAGAGACACTGTACATAGCTGTAAATAAGTCCCAGGACCTTTTGCACCCTCCTCTTTGTTACTAGTCTGAACTTGAGTAGAATGTGGGGTCCCAAGGCAGCGAGGTGGAGAGCTCACTGCGTGTCATGTATAATGTATCTTTCATTTTGTTTTCTTTATTTTCCTCTTTATTTTTGGGGTTTCATTTTTTTTTTCTTTTCTTTTTGTACAATGTAGTTGAATTGTGTACATATTGTTGGAGCAGCTATGGGAGGGATGGGTTTGTTGATGCTATCGTCAGTGCTGTCAAAAGATCCAGTACTTTCACCTTTAGCTGTGTTGATATCCTGCGATTCAGAAGTGAGAAACTCAAAAAAAAAACAAAAAAAAAAACACACACACAAAAAGGAAAATCACAAAAAAAGTTAATGGAGTAAAAATTCAAAATTGTTATTTTCTACAGTTGCATGTACAGAGAGCGCGAGAACTGCTGTTGTTCCTCAGAGATTATGTTCGTAAATAAATTTTTGAAATATGACTTGTGTCTGTGCCGTCTTCTTGCTTTTGTTTGAATTGTGTTTATTTATTTATTTAACGTTTATTTATCCAGGAAAGTCATTAAGAGGAACTTATTGACCGGGGCACGACGTCTTGAGCGACGTAAGAGCCACGAGACAGTCGAGAACAAGACGGAGAGAAAAGGACACGAACTGAAATGACGTCGGTGGATTTCAGGCTCGGCACCAGTCCGTTTATCAAAAGTGTGTCCCCTCTTGGTGTGTTTTGCAGCACGTTCCAGGACCTGGCTACAGCAGATTGAAGTGAAGACTGTTAGTTTTGGGGACGTTGAGCCTGGTGAGAGGCACAGCAGGAGTGTTACAGGCCACAGACAAAGAAGGGGTTCGTGTGTAAGTCTGTGTCGGTGAATTACATGTGAGTTTTGTAGCGTGGGGTAAAACGTGAAGTTAAAGGAGAAGAGAGTCAAATCGGGGGCAGGACGAATTGTTCTTAACAAACGGACACTTGCTGTGTAAGGGATTATTGTAGCCTTTTAAACTCCCCCTGAGGAGATGGGACACACACCGTGGCCCACACCAGGAATACGAGCAAGTTGAGAACGGATGTGTCGCCCATTCCTTTTCTGACAATAGTTTAAAATATCGGTGACTGACAGCGTGTATAAACTTAGATGAGGTGCCTTTTGTTTTTCCTCCTGCAGCTTTGTTGTGTAAAACTGCTGTGAATTAAAACCAGTCTAAATAGGTTGTAGTTTCAGAAAGTAGCCACCAGGGGGAAGCATTTACATTTCACAAAAAATAAATAAATTAAAACCCTAAGCAGTTTTGGTGTAGCCTTTTATTTAAGACAAGACTCTCTGTAAATGAACTTGAATTTACACAACATCAATGACTTTAATGACATTGAACAGAAGTACAGTAAACGTTTGCCACTGTATTTAACTCACCAGTGGCAGTGAAAACACACACACTAATTTAATTTATTCATCTTCTAGTAGCACTTCGTCCTGATCAGGACCCATCAAACCCACGCAGACACAGGGAGAACACACCACACTCCTCACAGACAGTCACCCGGAGGAGACCCACGCAGACACAGGGAGAAAACACCACACTCCTCACAGACAGTCACCCGGAGGAAACCCACGCAGACACAGGGAGAACACACCACACTCCTCACAGACAGTCACCCGGAGGAAACCCACGCAGACACAGGGAGAACACACCACACTCCTCACAGACAGTCACCCGGAGGAAACCCACGCAGACACAGGGAGAACACACCACACTCCTCACAGACAGTCACCCGGAGGAAACCCACGCAGACACAGGGAGAACACACCACACTCCACGCAGACACAGGGAGAACACACCACACTCCTCACAGACAGTCACCCGGAGGAAACCCACGCAGACACAGGGAGAACACACCACACTCCTCACAGACAGTCACCCGGTAGGGAGGTTTGAACCCAGGACCCTGGAGCTGTGTGTCAGTGTGTCACTGATGAAGGACTAGAGGACGAGCGACACACACTGTGCAGCGACAGATGAGCTACTGTCTCTGACTCTACATCTACAAGGTGGACCAACGAGGGAGGAGTGTCTCACAGAGTGGACAGAGAGTGGACACAGGGTTTAAAAACTCCAGCAGCACTGCTGTGTCTGATCCACTCTACACCAGCACAACACACACTAACACCACCACCACCACATCACACCTGCTCTGTGGGGGTCCTGAGCGCTGAAGAATGGGGGGTGGTGCAATAAAGTATGCAGAGCAACAGATGTACTATAGTCTGT
This sequence comes from Hoplias malabaricus, assembly GCF_029633855.1. Classification (NCBI taxonomy): domain Eukaryota; kingdom Metazoa; phylum Chordata; class Actinopteri; order Characiformes; family Erythrinidae; genus Hoplias; species Hoplias malabaricus. Next base: position 53,589,385 of record NC_089819.1, read on the forward strand.
GATCAGAGCTGAGGGAATGG
>NC_089819.1:53594404-53654404 GCF_029633855.1 Hoplias malabaricus
GTGTTGGTTGCTAGTGTTGCTAGGTGGTAACTATGGTGTTGTTGTTAGTGGTTAGGTTGTTGCTATGTTAAAAGTTTTGGTGAAAAGGTGAAAGACACTGTAACTTGGACATGTGAGAAATTGAATGGAAGTGATGGAAGAAAGTGACTCCGGGTGACTGTCTGTGAGGAGTGTGGTGTGTTCTCTCTGTGTCTGCATGGGTTTCCTCCGGGTGACTGTTTGTGAGGAGTGTGGTGTGTTCTCCGTGTGTCTGTGTGGGTTTCCTCCGGGTGACTGTTTGTGAGGAGTGTGGTGTGTTCTCCGTGTGTCCGTGTGGGTTTCCTCCAGGTGCTCCGGTTTCCTCCCACGCTCCAAAAACACACGTTTGTAGGTGGATTGGAGACTCAAAAGTGTGTGTGTGTGTGTCGCCCTGTGGAGGACTGGCGCCCCCTCCAGGGTGTAATCTCTTTTGACCGAAATACTGCAAGATTGAAAGTTAAGATTTTGTTCTTAGGAAAAAAAAATGAAGAAAGTAATGAGAGAGAACTTTCTTGAAGCGTCAGTGTCCCAGGACGCAGGACTTTTAACCCTTCAGACGTCTGCTTGCTATCACCACCACAGTCAACAATTCTGATGTAAAGTCAATAGCACAAGGGTCACACTTTAATGATTCCATTTCATAGAAATGGCTCACACTGCACTGCATCAGTCGATCCGCTCTGAACCTGTGATTGATCCTTAGCTCCTGTTTACCTTAACTTCAGCAGTAAATAAATCCATAAATTCATGTTGTTGAAGAAGGGTCTGGGTCTAATGAGCTCTGTCTCTCTCTCTCTCTCTCTCTCTCTCTCTCTCTCTCTCTCTCTCTCTGTGTCTCTATCTGTTTCTCTCTCTCTCTCTCTCTCTCTCTATCTATCTTTCTCTCTCTCTTTCTCTCTCTCTCTCTATCTATCTGTTTCTCTCTCTCTTTCTCTCTCTCTCTCTCTCTCTCTCTCTCTGTTTCTCTCTCTCTCTCTCTCTCTCTCTCTCTCTCTCTCTCTCTCTGTGTGTGTGTCTCTCTCTCTCTGCTCATGTGTGAACAGTGGAACCTGGTTTGTGGAAACTACTGGAAGATTCCTCTGCAGCACATCTGCTTCATGACTGGTTGGATCCTGGGCTACATTTTCCTCGGCGCTGTTTGTGATTGGTGAGTTTTTCACGAATTATTGAGTTATTTGAACGAATAAATCTTTAATTGTTAATTGGAGATGGGTTTGTTTGTGTAATGTGTTTTATATATATTCCCTGATGTAAAAACTGGGTGAGTGTGTGAGTGACAGGGTGAGTGTGAGTGTGTGAAACTGTCCACAGGTGTGAGTGACTGGGTGAGTGTGTGAGTGACTGGGTGAGTGTGTGAAACTGTACACAGGTGTGAGTGACTGGGTGAATGTGTGAGTGACTGGGTGAGTGTGTGAAACTGCCCACAGGTGTGAGTGACTGGGTGAGTGTGTGAGTGACTGGGTGAGTGTGTGAAACTGTACACAGGTGTGAGTGACTGGGTGAATGTGTGAGTGACTGGGTGAGTGTGTGAAACTGCCCACAGGTGTGAGTGACAGGGTGAGTGTGTGAAACTGCCCACAGGTGTGAGTGACAGGGTGAGTGTGTGAAACTGCCCACAGGTGTGAGTGACAGGGTGAGTGTGTGAAAATGTCCACAGGTCTGAGTGACTGGGTGAGTGTGTGAGTGACTGGGTGAGTGTGTGAAAATGTCCACAGGTGTGAGTGACTGGGTGAGTGTGTGAGTGACAGGGTGAGTGTGTGAAAATGTCCACAGGTGTGAGTGACTGGGTGAGTGTGTGAGTGACTGGGTGAGCGTGAAACTGTCCACAGGCGTGAGTGACAGGGTGAGTGTGTGATGCTCTGTGATGGACTAGTGATCTGTCCAGGGTCTCCCCACGGGTTCCAGGTCCGCTCTGGACCCACCACGATCACTGTGGTCAAAAAATAAATGAATGAACTCACCACTGCCCCATTAATAAGTATCAAAACAACAGATTCCCCATCAACAGCTGGAGCGAACGCTGGTGGCCACCCGTGACTGACCTTCAGAGTGACAGCAACATTTCTCTTGATCTCGACGATGTTCTGAATCGTTCTGATGTCGTACCTGTACCTGTCCCTGTGTGTTTTTCAGGTTGGGTCGTCGGCGAGCTCTGCTGATGTCCGTGTCTTTGTCCGGTTTGCTGGGAGTGGCCGTGTGTCTGTCCAACAGCCCTGTGGCCTTCCAGCTGCTCCGTCTGTGTCAAGGCAGCGTCCTCGCTGGAGTTTTTCTCTCCTCTTATATCTCCCGTGAGTCATGTGACCTCTGGATCTGACTCAAAACTCTGGACATTACGACCCTGACTAACTGGCCGTCTGTTACAATATGCTCCGTGTCCAAGCGCAATGTGTGCGGTGTTCTCCCCCTGTGTAAACAGCCCCTGTTCAGAACGCCCGCTTTCAGCACCTGTTCCTTTAAATGATAATGAGCCGCTCGCTGTTCACCCCGACCCCGAGCGCACAGCAGTGAGGAGCGAGGAGCAGAAGCTCTGGTTTTTAGCCGTTTTCACTCTGTTCTCTTTCTTCTCCGTTTTTACTCAGTGCTCTTATTTCTCCGCGCTCGTTGTGTCTGTTTTGCTGAGTTTACCCTCGTCTTTTCGCTCTCACATAAACACAGGTCCAGCGCTGTGATTGGACAGACTCAGACGAGGGGACGGGGCCATTCTAAAGTCTAGGCACTAGACGTCAGAATCAGTGCAGGCTCGTTTTATCCCGTGTTTTCAGATGTGTTTAGAAAACTGACAGGCTGGTCTTGTTTCGCAGTGTGTGGGTTGGTAGGCTCCAGAATCTCTGCCCATGCACTGAACCAACCCTGGTGAAACTGTAAAGGGTAAAACAGCCTTCACTTTTAATAGGAGCTTAAAGAAGAAGAATTTTGCACCATTTCTAAAGACAAAACTGGAGATGCCAGGTTTTGTTCAGACAGCGATGATTTGCTTTCTTAAGGCTTCTGTTGGCCCCAAGCGCGGGACTCTTAACTCCGCCCCTCGTACCTCAACACACTTCATTGTGGTAGATAACTGTCCCTGACTGGCTGCATTCCTGTTGCTTATAAAACAATTAAGATCATGTGAGCAAAGAAATGTTAAAGGGCCCATATCACAGAAAGAAATAGAAAGAGGAGCGTTAGAGTTTGTCTGTAAACACCAGGTACGTTTCAATATGTAAAAGGAAGGTGGTAAAGGGTTTAATGTTAAAAAATGGACTAGGTTTTTAGGTTTAGTTCGTGACTGGACTGGACAGTGCAGGATATGAGCCCTCTGAAGTGCCCTTGTGTGTTTGGAGGAGGGTATTTGTGTTTATATTTATCCAGTGTGGCACGCAGAACAGGAAGCTTCTGTTTTTATGTTACTCCCTCTTTATGTCACTCTTACTTCCTGCCTGTTGTTTGTGTTGTTTGTTTGAACAAAATCATGCAGAAACAGATTGAAGAATTATTAAAAACCCCGTGTATCGAGGGCAGGCCTGATCTGCAGAAACCCCCTGCCCTGTTTTCTGGGGGGTTCCCTTCTGTAAATAGAAAGTGAGACATGATTGACAGTGCTCAGGTGTGTGCTCGGTTACGAAATGCTTTCCGTTAATATCTCGGTGAGGCCAGGGTTCCGGTTTTTAGTGTCCTCCAGGACACGGGAGCCCACTGCATCCTGACCTCGGAGCCTGGTTCGTGGAAGTGCCGGGGCTTTACCGTATGAAAGCAAACCTGGATTTAGTGCAATAGAAAGTAAAAGAAAGCTGACTGGGTGGTCTTGTTTCACAGTGTGTGGGTTTCCCACGTTAAAGTGCACACATGCACAGAATAGTCAGCATGAGGTAGAAAGACAGACAGACAAATAGACAGACAGGTGATTTTACTGATTCCTAAGAGAAAATGTTTGGTTACAGCAGCACAAAGAACATCAAGACAATACAGCAAATACACACACACACACACACACTAACCCACTAAACATACACTATAACACACACTATAAAACAGCTAACACACACACAGTAAACACACACACCAAACACATCACACACACTCTAACACAACTAGCACACACACTAACCCACTAAACACACACTAAAACAGCAAACACACAGTAAGAAAACATGAACACATACTATCACACACTGACACACACACACACACTAACCCACTAAACACACACTAACACAGCAAACACACAGTAAACACACACACACACTAAACACACAGTAAAAACACATGAACACATACTATCACACTCTAACCCACACTGATACACACTGATCACACACAAACAGAATGAGACAGTGATATAACAGTGACACAGATTGTGTAAGCACTTTTTAGTCGTGTCGACACATTTAGGTGCTCAAACATCAGAATGAGCCCATACACACATTCCTGATTTATACTCGTCTTTCTAAATCCACATTCTCTTAGAAATCAAAGGACCCCGCTGTTCTGCCTCTGGTCTGGGGTCTGGAGGTAAAACAGACTCTAAACGAGGTCCGCCGGGTCCTTCCCTGGGTTTTCCATTGTGGGAAACTGGTGTTTTTCCTACTGTTCTTCCTGTGATTGTTGTAGTGTGTGTGTGTGTGTGTGTGTGTTAGTTAATAATTGTTAACTCATAGAGGAAAAGCTGCTGAGGGAAATCTTTGTACTGTGCTTTCTCACAAACAGCCCAGGAATCCCATCTGTGTTCTAAAGTGTGTGTGTGTGTAGGGGGGGGTTGGTTGGTTGGTTGGTTGGTTGGTTGGTTGAAGGCAGTGTGGGAGACTGTGTTTTCCTAAAGTGTGTAGGCGTGGATGGTGCAGAGTGTTACAGGATCAGAAGGAATCTCAAAACACACACACACTCCCAGTGAACACTAGATTCCTCAGAGGTCACAACACTCAGTCCATGTAGAAAATGAGGGAAGAACTGACCTTCGCTGGATTTACAGCCTCGGTTTTTCTGATTCACAGCCAGCGTTTCAGAACAATAATAGGATGGAGAGCTGTGGGAGGAAGAGAAGTCTCTCTTTCCTGTTCTCTCTATAGGAGACTAGAAAGAGCCGTAGATTCCTCCCTGGAGATGAGGCGACTCAGGTTTGCCATGGAGGTGTTTTGGGAAGCTCTGAGGACCCTGTGAACCAGGCAGAGGTCACCTCTCCGTAACTCAGCACTATGTTTAAAGTAAAGGAGAATTCCTCCAGTTCCTCTTAATTAAATGATTGAGATATAAACAAGTTGACTGTGAATAGTGTGGTGTTCTGAAAACAGTGGTGATGCTGATAGGAACCAGACGTCTGAAGAGTTTAAACCCTACTCCCTCTTAGATCTGCATTACTGAAGTTTTATTACCTGACATGGGCATTTCTGTGAGGAGTGTGGTGCGTTCTCTCTGTGTCTGCGTGGGTTTCCTCCGGGTGACTGTCTGTGAGGAGTGTGCTGTGTTCTCCCTGTGTCTGCGTGGGTTTCCTCCGGGTGACTGTCTGTGAGGAGTGTGGTGTGTTCTCTCTGTGTCTGCGTGGGTTTCCTCCGGGTGACTGTCTGTGAGGAGTGTGCTGTGTTCTCCCTGTGTCTGCGTGGGTTTCCTCCGGGTGACTGTCTGTGAGGAGTGTGGTGCGTTCTCCCTGTGTCTGCGTGGGTTTCCTCCGGGTGACTGTCTGTGAGGAGTGTGGTGCGTTCTCTCTGTGTCTGCGTGGGTTTCCTCCGGGTGACTGTCTGTGAGGAGTGTGGTGCGTTCTCTCTGTGTCTGCGTGGGTTTCCTCCGGGTGACTGTCTGTGAGGAGTGTGGTGCGTTCTCTCTGTGTCTGCGTGGGTTTCCTCCGGGTGACTGTCTGTGAGGAGTGTGGTGCGTTCTCTCTGTGTCTGCGTGGGTTTCCTCCGGGTGACTGTCTGTGAGGAGTGTGGTGCGTTCTCTCTGTGTCTGCGTGGGTTTCCTCCGGGTGACTGTCTGTGAGGAGTGTGGTGCGTTCTCTCTGTGTCTGCGTGGGTTTCCTCCGGGTGACTGTCTGTGAGGAGTGTGGTGTGTTCTCCCTGTGTCTGCGTGGGTTTCCTCCGGGTGACTGTCTGTGAGGAGTGTGGACCCTGTGTTCTGCTGAAAATCTCCAGATATTTATATCGTAATTTAAAAAAGCAGAAATCTTTCACTGCACTGACTTGTTTTTCATTGTACAGCTTGAATGACTTTGTTTACTGATCAGTGACTCTCTCTCTCTCTCTCAGGTCTGGAGCTGTGTGATCCTCCTCACAGGTTGATGATCTCCATGGTCAGTTGTTTCTTCACCATTTTTGCGGAGCTGCTGTTGCCGGGTTTGGCCGTGCTGTGTGGTGATTGGCCGATTCTTCAGGCCGTGGCTACCCTGCCGCTGCTGCTGCTGCTCTCCTACTGGTGGTCAGTCAGACGTTTCAGATCAGTCAGATGTTCACACACACCGTAATACACGGTCGATTTGTCGAGTCTGATTTTGGAGAGTGATGTGTGTCTGCGCGCATGGAACTGTAAAAATATTCCCTGCTCAAGCACCAAGCTTAGAGTTTGAGCTTGTCTTGATTAAAGGGAACGTCTACGATTGTGGGAAAATTCAGCTCTAAACTGTCTTTTAAGGTGGAACTGTATGTTTAAGGGGAAAAAACAACTGATGAAATGTAACTCATCTATACGTTTTTATTCACTGAATTACCACAGAAACGTATTTATAACTAGAGATGTTTAGTTTTGTAGAACTGTCTGTAATGCAGTTAGCCATCTCCCGAGTTTGGAGACAGTTCCACCTTAAGTGGTTAGAAATAGAGCAATGTCCTCATCTTGGTTCATGCTTTTCAATGTTTTGAGTTCTGTTCATAGTCTTAAACAACTCCGAGAGAGAGAGAGAGAGAGAGAGAGAGAGACTGACTCACTACCTCACTATCTCACTCATTACCTCACCTCACTCACTACCTCACTATCTCACTCACTACCTCACTCCTCACTCACTACCTCATTACCTCACCTCACTCACTACCTCACTATCTCACTCACTACCTCATTACCTCACCTCACTCACTACCTCACTATCTCACTCACTACCTCATTACCTCACCTCACTCACTACCTCACTATCTCACTCACTACCTCATTACCTCACCTCACTCACTACCTCACTATCTCACTCACTACCTCATTACCTCACCTCACTCACTACCTCACTATCTCACTCACTACCTCATTACCTCACCTCACTCACTACCTCACTATCTCACTCACTACCTCATTACCTCACCTCACTCACTATCTCACTCACTACCTCATTACCTCACCTCACTCACTACCTCACTATCTCACTCACTACCTCATTACCTCACCTCACTCACTACCTCACTATCTCACTCACTACCTCATTACCTCACCTCACTCACTATCTCACTCACTACCTCATTACCTCACCTCACTCACTACCTCACTGTCTCACTCACTATCTCACTCACTACCTCATTACCTCACCTCACTCACTACCTCACTATCTCACTCACTACCTCATTACCTCACCTCACTCACTACCTCACTATCTCACTCACTACCTCATTACCTCACCTCACTCACTACCTCACTATCTCACTCACTACCTCATTACCTCACCTCACTCACTACCTCACTATCTCACTCACTACCTCATTACCTCACCTCACTCACTACCTCACTGTCTCACTCACTATCTCACTCTCTACCTCATTACCTCACCTTACTCACTTCCTCACTCACTACCTCACTACCTCACCTCACTCACTGACTCTATATCAGACCAAGCCAGTTTGTGTTTTCAATCATTTACAGACACTGGGGCTTTGTAAACACTTTAGATCAGTTTTGAGCGCACAAACAGACAGTTAGCAAATGGTGAGGAAACATCTGAGTTTTATAAAAAGTGTTTTTTGATTACACTTGTGAGTTAGGCCTTTAAACACTATACTATAAGTCTGTCCCAGTTTAGTATTCTCACCAATTTCTGTTCCAATCCAGTAGTGTTCCCCGAACCCAACCGTATCCTAAACTAATTACATCTAAACACAACTTTATCCTGAGAATATTGTCTAACATTTGTTTCACCGTATTAAGTCTTTTTATTTTAATTTCCTGTCGTATTTCTATTCTCCCACATTCCCACATGTTATCTATGTATTTCTCGTTTGTAAAGCACTGTGAATGACCACATTGCATGAAAGGGGCTATGTATCCAAATGAATCCGGACCACATTCTGTCTGACTCTGTATGTTCAGTGTTTAATGGATTGTACACTGGTGTGTTTCAGCTGGGCGTCTGTATTCCCCGAGTCTCCTCGCTGGCTCCTGGCCACGTATCAGATTCCTCAGGCCAAGAAATGCCTTCAGATGTTCTCCCTGCGGAATGGAGTGCATATGAGAGATGAGATCTACCCCGCTGAGACGCTCCTGACAGGTACCAATATGTCTTTTCTGTCTCTGTCCATTTTAGCCCTTTAATTCACCATGTGCACATTTGTAGCCAAAGTCCCTGTGAATAAAGCCCCCTACAGGTCGTATCCCACAGTGTGAGTGTGTGAAACTGTCCACAGGTGTGACTGGGTGAGTGACAGAGTGAGTGTGTGACATTGTCCACAGGTGTGAGTGACTGGGTAAGTGTGAGAATGACTGGGTGAGTATGTGAAACTCTCCACAGGTGTGAGTGTGTGAGTGACAGAGTGAGTGTGTGACATTGTCCACAGGTTTGAGTGACTGGGTGAGTGTGTGAAACTGGCCACAGGTAGGTGAGTGACTGGGTGAGTGTGTGAGTGACTGTCCACAGGTGTGTGAGTGACTGGGTGAGTGTGTGAAACTGTCCACAGGTGAGTGTGTGTGAGTTATTGGGTGAGTGTGTGAGTGACTGCGTGAGTGTGTGAAACTGTACATAGGTGTGTGTGTGAGTGTGAAACTATCCACAGGTGTGTGTGTGAGTGACTGGGTGAGTGTGTGGTGCCCTGTGATGGACCCTGTCCATAGTGTATTTTCTCCTTGCCCCCCACACATTCTAAATTGTCTCTGGACCCACTGCTCCCTCGACCGGGAGGTGGATGGACATATGAATGAATGAACATGAAGGTGTCATTGGTTTAAAACTGTTGTGGATTGTTCTGACACGGCCTATGTAATCATTCCTTTTTGGTCTTCACCTTTGGACCTGTTCCATGTTAATCTAAGCTGTCCATCGCTGAGTTACATTGAGTATGACTCAGTTCTGTGTGATTCACATATAAAAGAGCTTTCCTTTGGCAGTTGCTAAGAAAAAAATATTATTGTGGATGCTTCCTGATGCCAGTCAGCCCTCTGCACCAGTGGGGCATTAGTAATATGAGAAAGAGAGGGAGAGAGAGTGGAACAGAAAGAGAAATGTTAATTCCAGCTTTCCCCAGCTGCTATGCATTGATGCGTTGTCCTCTGTGCTTCTTAATGCCGGCAAAATGTTCCAAATTGTTGACAGAAATTGCATTAGTGAAGATCCAGCTCTATCAGGGACAGTGAAAGAGTCTTTTTAAAAGATCCTCCATGGACAGATTTGACCTCCGCTCTGCTGGAGGATGTTAATGTGGTCAGGAATGCAGGCTGCACCAAAATTGGTAAATTAAGTGGCTGCTGCAGTTCTGCCTTTCACTTATTTGATTTTATTAAACTCTACTCTCCTCTCGTTTTCCATCGTTTAGAGATTGACGTGAGTTTCCCAGACGATCCCCAGCCTCAGTTCCATCACGCCCTCGAGCTCCGGCATACCAGAGTCATCTGGAGGAACTGCCTCATCTTGGCGTTTACCCTGTGAGTTGCCATAGAAGCGCTACACCTGGGTACACACACTTCATTAGATACTGCGTGCCTTGGTTTACCAAATACCTGGGCTACCTGTGATGACTTGTTTGGACAAACCCAGGGGTGAATGTTAACACTGACTATTAATGGCCTGTTTGAGTTGTAATGTTAAGTAAAGCACTGAGCAGAAATCCGAGGGTTCACAGGGTGAAAGGGGGCTAATAAAGTATGCAGAGCAACAGATTGACTACTGTCTGTATTTGTAAAACCACAAAGAGCTCCAGTGTGGTCAGTGGAGCTGAGAGAATGGCCAGTGACTGTAGAAACAAGGAGGTGCTATTAATGTTAAGTTTCTGTTTAAAGGAGCCTCTGTAACCCCTGCCCTTCTTGTGTAATATGTATGTAACAGCAAAGCCTCATCTTCTTTTCCAATCAATACACATTTCCACAGAGCTGTATGTGAGGAGGTTGTTTACCTGTGTTTAATGGTGTCTCTTTCCCTGCTCCTCAGCTTCATTGGGACAGGGATCCAGTACTGCTTCACCCGCAACATCCACCTCTACTCTCCGAAGTTTTACTTCGGCTATTTCCTGCGTGTGCTGACCGGAGCGCTGGCGTGCGTGTTCCTGTGCGTGTTTGTGGACCGAGTGGGCCGCAGAGGGATCTTACTGCTCTCCGCCATCGTCACAGGCCTGTCCTCACTGCTGCTGCTGGCCCTCACTCAGTGTAAGAGCATTCAGACCTTAACGCATCACACTCCTATCACTGGACACTCTTTCATACCATTGCATCGTACTTAAACTACTCAACTACTTGTTTGGTGTTCTATTAAACAATTCGTGTCCTGGCCCTGGTTCTGGAGGCGGGTTCTAGTTTAGTGGCTGTTCTCTCGTGGTTCAGAGCGAGTCGAGTAGGGACTAAACCGTGGCGTGTAAACCTTGCAGAGCGCTGATTGTCCAGAGAGAGTCGTCACTCTACGCCACGCAACGCAGACGACCAGCACCAACTCTCCATCTGTAAAATCTCCAGCTGCAGCAGAGGTCATGTTAGTTTTTATCCGACTCACGACGGCAGCTCGTAAAATTACACCGTGGTCTTTTGAAGAGGTTCAAACGCTCCTTGGATCGGTGGCCGACGAAAGAATCCAGCGAGAGCTGGACGCTGCAACAAGGAAGGAACAAACTCTACTGATCTGTCTGAACTGATGACGGAGCTGTGTTCAGTCCCAAACAACAACAACACGCCGATACACCATGAGTAAACACCGCTTAACGTTACCGCCGCCGTTGTTGTGGTTTCCATTGGCTACATTTCAGGGGCGGGGGCTGTGGTGATGGCAAACACACCAGGTCCCAGGCACCAAAAAGTAAGCAGAGCTGAGTAGAGTTGAGTTGAGTAGAGTCTGTACCATGCAGTGGAAAAGCGGCAATAGTCAGAACATCCCTGTGTATTGGTCAGTGTTATTCTATGGTGCACATTAAGTACAGGAAAGTGTCTACAAACCTTTGAACATCTAGTACATCAAGAAAACCCTTGATATAAACATGTCTGCCTCTTCCCTGTTCCTCCTCAGACCTGAAAGGGGTGCTGGTGCTGATGCTCTCACTCCTGGGGCTCCTCTCCTCTCAGGCCCTGGCCATGCTCAGTGTGTTTTTCGCCAGTGAGGTCATGCCCACAGTACTGCGGTAAGCTGCACTTGAACACTCATTTTAAGAGGGCTACAATCTGTAGAGCCTACAGCGACATCTCACAATCAAACCCCATTGTCCCAGTCTGCTGTAATGTCTGTGTTTCTCTCTCTCTCTCTCTCTGACCGTCTCAGAGGTGGAGCTCTGGGTCTGGTGATGGCGGCGGGGTCTGTGGGCATGGCGGCCTCGTCTGTGATGGAGCTGCAGAACAACGGCGGCTACTTCCTGCACCACGTGGTTTTTGCCTCCTTCGCCATCCTGTCCGTTCTCTGCATCATGCTGCTGCCCGAGAGCAAGCGCAAAGCCCTGCCGGACTCCCTGAAGGACGGCGAGAGGCTGAGACGTCCTCCTCTCTTCCTGTCCCGCACAGAGAGGGACAACCTGCCCCTGCTGCGAACGAGGCAACCTGCCTCAGAGTATAACCCCGACAACTACTCCCGCCTCGTCAGCGCCACCAGGAAGATGCTGTCCAAAGATTCTGTGCCCTACAAGATCGCCGTCCCGTCCCAAACGCCACTGCTGCCCAGTAATAGCACCACACAAACAGGACAAGACCAGTCTTCATAGCAGAGCCGCACCGCTCCGCTAAGAGACTTTTAATACTTTTCAGAAACCGTCAAATGACACTAAACACTGTGTTACAGCATCAATGCAAAGTTTACTGATATTTTAAGACTTCAGAATCATTGCCAACGAAGTGGACGACGACACCACGTGCACATGTCCGTTTGTTTTATTTACAATGTTCAGAAATTTGATTCTACTGCAGAATGAAACAGTATTCTGCAAAGATAAGCTCATGACGTTGGTAGACGCTCCTTAGCGACTCAGTGGAGAAGATTTCGCCAAAACCGTGAATGTCGCAGTTTCCGCTACGAGCTGCTCGCCTCAGCCCCAGCCACGCTTCTAAAGGAAGATTGCTTTAATGCAGGGCAGTGTTTATAATCTTTAGAAGGCAACACGGCACGTCTGTATTCCCTTAATGATTATGGACACAGACTGAGACGAACATGTCAATCAAACGCCATGAAAGAAGCTGTTGTTTCCCTCTGATAAGCTGTTTAGGAAAGAGCAGTCACTTCTGAACGGCTGTCTTCACCAACGCTCGCCTGTGATTGGTCAAATGAGCTGGTTGTAATTTGTTTTTCCACCAGTAGGATGTTTTGAGGACCCTGGCAAATAGAAGCCTCTTCTTTAGCAACTTCAATGTCGTGAAGTGCCTCTTTTTTTCTTCTTTGCCTTTAATATTTATATCCCCCTAGTGTACACACCTTTGCTAATGTGTTTACTGACACTTGTGTGGTGGTAGGTGGCCTCAGGCATTAGATCAGAAATGTAAACAAAGACTGAATTGAAATAGTTGGTTGTAGGGAAAATTACGGGCTCCGATTTCTTTCCATTGGTGGAGATCGGAATCAGGGGTAAAAATATATTTCATATCCAAAACTACCATTGAACGTACACATTACCTCGATCATCCTCTTTAATCACGTATTCAGGGTTGCTCAGAGTCCAGATCACACCGCGTACAGAGCCCCAGTCCATCACACGGCGTCACGCTCCTCTGACGTCTGGTTCCTATCACACCTCACTGTAAACGAGCCTGACTTGGGCAGGAGGTGGAGCTGCCCTTTTAAAAGTGATGGTGTATGTTCGGAGAAGGTGAGGTCCCTGTTTTCTGAGCCCCACCTTTGTGAAGATGTGTGGGTGACACCTGATTCTTTATGTTTGTGCTGTGGGAGAACACCTCTTCTTTTCAGTGTCATGTCTCTGACTGACGGTAAAGCTTCGGTAACGTAATGCTCAAGGGTCACTTGAGAGCTGGTCCCTATCCACTTAGCCACTCAGTCTCATGGCTCTCGTTAAGTCATGCCTTGTGACCGGTTTGTCCTTTATTTAGCCTTGATCTCACTGAAAGGTGCTCGAATACACCCCACTGTCATTTTGATCGTCATTCCTTTCAAAGCCGAGCCATGTCCGTTCTCTTCATTTAAAACACAGCTGCAGCTCACACTGTGTGAACATCTGGACCCAGTGGGCATGGTCCGACATCTCCAATCTCCATGTTTCTGTGTCCAGAAGTTTGTAGACGCCCATTTTATGAGTAATTTTTAAGATTTCCACACAAGAAAAGCGCTAAAAATATAGAACGGGGTGCTCTGAATTAGCTCAGGTCATCGTTCCCACTGTCGAGTGTTGGATAGAGGGGTGTACAACCCTCCCACGTTGGGCTACGCAGCAGTGGAGCTGTTCTCTGGACCTTTGAGGTGAGCTGGTGTAGAATTGATGATCCAGAACTAAGTCTCCACCATCAGTACCTGACCTCATTGCTGTTGGTGGGTGAACACAATCAAATCCTTACAGCTATGTTCCAACGCGTAGAGTAAATGCCTTCCAAGAAAGAGGGCTAACTACCTGTTGATTTCCGTGAATGCAGAAGAAACACTGGGCGAATGGTGTCCGCAAACTTTTGGCGCTTTGTTGTGTTCCCATGTGATGTTTGCTGTGGTCTGAGGAGCGCTGAAGGATGTGAGAATCACTGTTGTAACGTATGGATGTCACTTCAGGGATGTGTTTCTCCTTCTTCCTCCTCTTTTCCAACTGTGAAGCTTTTGTTTGTTTTGTTTTTTTGGAGAACGCTTGTGAAGCCCGGGAACTGGTTTTATTTTTGTAATATGTTTGTACATAAATGCAATAAAATCTCTATTTGTAGATTCTCAGACTTGTGCATTGGCCCCGTCTCAGTTTCTCAGATATGAATATACTTCAAATAATTATCAATTCAAGGAAGGAACACACCCTGGACAAGACACCAGCTCATCACACACTCACCCAGTCACTCACTCAGTCAAAGGGTTGTGGTGGTGTGTGTTACTAGCTCTCTCTCTCTCACTCATACTGGGGGTGTTCCTTAGTTAGCCAGGTAACCTAAGCCCAAAGCCCAGCCTGTCCAATAGGAACAGAGCTGAAGGAGATTCCTATTGGACAGTCCTCAAATTTAGGCTTAAGATAGCTGGCTAACTGAGTAATCCTGCTTTGTGGAACACCCCCCATTGTCTCTGTCCAGTGAACACACACACACACACACACACACACACACACACCCCTATATATAAAACGTGTGTGTTAAGAATAAGTAACTGCAGTTAAACCTGAGCTGTGGAATATTGACTGTGGGCAGCTTGACTTCCAGCAGATGGCGCCATAACACAGACTTTGTACTTCAATTCTGAGTGAGTGAGTGAGTGAGTGAGTGAGTGAGTGAGTGAGTGAGTGAGTGAGTGAGTGAGTGAGTGAGTGAGTGAGTGAGTGAGTGAGTGAGTGAGTGAGTGAGTGAGTGAGTGAGTGAGTGAGTGAGTGATCGATCGATCTCCCTTTGCTACAGCAACTGCCAACAAATACTTCAAGATCACTTTCTCATCCCAGAGGAACTGAATGAGAGCGCCACTGTTCCCCAGCCCACCACTGGGGGGCGCCCTCTAGCCCATGCTTGGTGAATGTATCCTCATGTGCAGCTGCTCCAGAGCATCCATTTCCTTATACAAGCCTTGTTTGCAAATGAACCTTTGTGTCTACCGTGGGTGCATCTTAAATAAAAAGCTGAATTCACACAGTTAACAAAGGGTGTCTATAAACTTTTGGCCATAGAATGTAAAGTGTAATTCCTGAATAATAGATTTATTTCTGTAATAAGAATTTGTCTTGGCCTTTTTTCAGCATTTGACTGATGACTAAACATGGGAGGTTTTCAGTGCCATGGCCCTTTCTTTCCACAAGGGGGCGATATATCGCTGTATTTTCCTTCATTAAAAAAAATATCTGAAGAATGTAACTAGGCCTCAGAGTGAACTGTTTAAAAACTATAAGCAGATATCAATCCCACTGATATTCCTTGACTTTAATACTAACCCCCATCAGTTTCCAGTACGTTTGCTAATGCATGTTGCTTTTAAACTAATCCCAGGTTCTCTGTAAACGCTGAATTCAGAAGGGGTTCCGTGTCTGAGTCAGTGACAAAACATGCAAAGATCCACTGTATCCTTCCTTCTGCTCAGGCTTTCTGTTAGTCCGCTGCGCTCTGTATGAATTAATCCGCTGTGCTGAGATCTCAGTGGGTTTCTTCGTCTCAGACGAGAGCTGGAACAGTGGCTGGAAAAGCTCTTGATGCCACAACATACGCTGGACATTCACTCAACCCCAAATACAGTGAGACAAATGTGAGAAGGTGTGTTTGGACCGTTGAGGGTCACGAGCCAGGGTCACTGTCTGGCCCCAGTACCAGCCTCTTCTTTATGGTAGATGTCGATGTATATCTGTGAGGACTGAATTGCATTCAGCCAAGAGTGCATTAGCGGGGTCAGATGACTCCAGCGGTCTAATATACAGCGGCTGACTCCACAACTGAACGCCTGTGTCCACAATGTGAACGCCTTAGAGCAGCTAGTATTAAGGGGAATATAGAAACCTTTGGAAATGAGAGTCCTGAGAGTGTTACTGTGCTCTTAGACAACACGTCTCTCCTGTAGCTTCATCAGGAAACGCAGCCCCGCAGCTCCATCTGCTTCTAAACCTTCCAGCAGCAGGGGCCTGGCTTCAGCTCTTCAATCTCCACATCGCTCAGGATTTAAAGCAGCAGTAAGTCACTTTTCCAACACAAATAGCTGAGAATTGTTACTAGAAAGAGGTTATATTTATACATTTTTTTCTCTATAAAATTCAGTGGAGCTGAGATGAAAAATCAAACTGGTTTGTCGTCCGTGAATGAACCAGGTTATGGATCCATAACGGGGCATCCATGTTTAAAATAGATTTACTGCTGACACATTCAGGCCACTAGGTGTCAGTATAATGTCTGTTTCACAACCTGAAGTAGAATTAATCGAGAAATTATGTGATATCTACTTTAATTATATAAAAAAACATAATAGTGGCCCAATCAGAGAGGGATGACAAAGCCTCACAGCAGGCTGTGCCTCTTGAGAAGCAGTGGTGGACCCGCGTTATGTGAGAGCACAAAGACGAGGTTAAACTCAGCCAATCCGACACAACGAGCGTGGAGAAGTAAGAGCACAGAGTAAAAACGGAGAAAACGAGAGCAGAGAAGAAAGAATTCAGTGAAAACGGCTAAAAACCAGAGTTTCTGCTCCTCACTGCTGTGCACTCAGGGTCGGGGTGAACAGTGAGCGGCTCATTATCATTTAAAGGAAAGCAGCCGTTAGCCATAAGCAGGCCACAGAGGTTTCAGTAAAACCTTATACCTGTGTTCATTAGTTTAGAGCTAAATCTGGTTCACAGTGTAATCTCCGCTCTCTGTCGTGGAACTGTGTTTAAAGGTGAAGGGTGTTCATGCGCTCTGGGCACTCTGGAATTTGAAGCATGTGGATTAGGATTCCTACTCCATGGCTCTGATGGCGGATGGATGCTGATATGCGTTCTCTCTTCTGTTCTCTGGCTCTCTCTCTCTCTGCATTAGAGGACAGTGTGGCCTAGTTTTGACTGATTCGGCCTCTCAGGATTTCACAGGGAAACCACAGGCCCCCGGTTAGGATTTAGACGCTGGCAAAGAAACCTCAGCTTTTATTGTAGATGGGCGTAATGTTTCTTTACATTTTTATTAGCTATTCATTGTTTACATTCCCAGGGTTATTAGTTTAGTAATGAACAACAACACCAGCTTATACTTTAGCGACTAGACTGAGGAAGGGAAGCCTGGGTGTGCTTTTAGTCCCTGGGCTTTTGAAGGGTTAATAAATGAGAGAAGAGAAAATCAGATGGAGGAGCGTTTGAAAATGACTCAGCCATCTCAGGCCAGGAGACCGAGAGAGAGATTAATAGGCCCTGCTCTCTCTGGCTGGGTTGGATGGCCCTCCCTCTCTCGCTTCACTAATGGCATTGCTGACCAATGCAAGCGTCTGTTAGCTAACGGAGCAGAACCGGGCATGTTTCCCAAGAGAGATTGTTCAGTGTAATGCTCACTCAACCACTTAAGATTCATTTCTGTAATAAGATGCTTTCATGAAACCTGGCCCTGGGGAGTTAGTGTTCTCCTCCAAGTGTGTTGAGCTCAGTCCATCATAAGGGGTAGTACATTAAGCAAATTTGGTACCTGGTGCTTGGAACCAGATCCCATAAGCTTTGGAGAGCTCTGATTGGCCAGAGAGACTTGCATTGCAGACGTCATTGCGTCAGTGTGAAAACTCACCATCTGTAAAACCTCCAGCTGCAGCAGAGATCACGTTTGTTTTTATCCGACTCACGACGGCAGCTCGTAAAATTACGCCGTGGTCTTTTGAAGAGGTTCAAACGCTCCTCGGATCGGTGGCCGACGAAAGAATCCAGCGAGAGCTGGACGCTGCAACAAGGAAGGAACAAACTCTACTGATCTGTCTGAACTGATGACGGAGCTGTGTTCAGTCCCAAACAACAACAACACGCCGATACACCATGAGTAAACACCGCTTAACGTTACCGCCGCCGCTGTTGTGGTTTCCAAAGCCCACTGTTCCCCTGTTACTGTTAGAGATGGGGTTTTGCAATGTCCCTGGTTACATTTCAGTGGGAAGCTCTGGTAGTGAGTCAAGTAGAGAACAGGTACCAGAAGCTAGACAGTGGCTCGAGGCTCAAACCCAGGCCCTCATGGCCCTGGAGCTGTTCAACACCTCACATTCATGATTAGGATCAGTGCTCCCATTAAAAGTGAACAACAGGAACTACAGGGACAGATCCCCCACAGTCTTGTCTGTTTTTTCTTCTTGGTGTAGTCCTATCTGTACTTTTTAAACATGCCAGTTTCAAATATCCTTATAAGCTTATAAGAGCTCTGACAACACACATTCTGTAGCATCTTTTTTATTTTTTTATTTTTATCGTACTGAATGTTGAAACAGTGCGACATGGTGGAGCAGCAGGTAGGTGTCGCAGTCACACGGCTCCAGGGACCTGGAGGTTGTGGGTTCGATTCCCGTTCTGGGTGACTGTCTGTGAGGAGTGTGGTGTGTTCTCCCTGTGTCTGCGTGGGTTTCCTCCGGGTGACTGTCTGTGAGGAGTGTGGTGTGTTCTCTCCATGCCTGAGTGGGTTTCCTCCAGGTGACTGTCTGTGAGGAGTGTGTTGTGTTCTCTCCGTGCCTGCATGGGTTTCCTCCCGGTGACTGTCTGTGAGGAGTGTGTTGTGTTCTCTCCGTGCCTGCATGGGTTTCCTCCGGGTGACTGTCTGTGAGGAGTGTGGTGTGTTCTCCCTGTGTCTGCGTGGGTTTCCTCCGGGTGACTGTCTGTGAGGAGTTGTGTGGTGTGTTCTCCCTGTGTCTGTGTGGGTTTACTCCGGGTGACTGTCTGTGAGGAGTGTGATGTGTTCTCTCTGTGTCTGCGTGGGTTTCCTCCGGGTGACTGTCTGTGAGGAGTGTGGCGTGTTCTCCCTGTGTCTGCGTGGGTTTCCTCCGGGTGACTGTCTGTGAGGAGTGTGGCGTGTTCTACCTGTGTCTGCTTGGGTTTCCTCCGGGTGACTGTCTGTGAGGAGTGTTGCGTGTTCTCCCTGTGTGTGCGTGGGTTTCCTCCGGGTGACTGTCTGTGAGGAGTGTGGTGTGTTCTCCCTGTGTCTGCGTGGGTTTCCTCCGGGTGACTGTCTGTGAGGAGTGTGATGTGTTCTCTCTGTGTCTGCGTGGGTTTCCTCCGGGTGACTGTCTGTGAGGAGTGTGGCGTGTTCTCCCTGTGTCTGCGTGGGTTTCCTCCAGGTGACTGTCTGTGAGGAGTGTGGCGTGTTCTCTCTGTGTCTGTGTGGGTTTCCTCTGGGTCCTCCAGTTTCCTCCCACGGTCCAAAAACACACGTTGGTAGGTGGATTGGAGACTCAAAAGTGTCCGTAGGTGTGAGAGTGTGAGTGAATGTGTGAGTGTGTGTTGCCCTGTGAAGGACTGGTGCCCCCTCCAGGGTGTATTCCCACCTTGCGCCCAATGATTCCAGGTAGGCTCTGGACCCACCACGAGCCTGAACTGGATAAGGGTTACAGACAACGAATGAACGAATGAATGTTGAAACACATGTGCTAAGCAGACAATCTTGTTCTCCCCTTTCCCGTCTATGATTTTTCTTTTTCCCTGCTATCTCTCTTTCATTTTGTCTTCCTGTCTGATCTTGTCCAGTTTTTATCTGATCTGTGATTTTGAAGCGGGCTGGAGTTCAGTGAAGACTGGAGGTGCAGGTTTTAGCATCTAACATTTAATAGACTTTATAATTTCTCCTTGTTGTAGGAAAGAGAAACAAGCTCCGAAAGCTCCTCTCTGACCCACTTACTGCTCGGTTTATGAACTGTCCAGCTTGTGAAGTGTCTAAACTTACCCCTCACTTCTTCATATAAACAGGCCACATGTCCCACAGACTGTGGATCTGTTGCGCAGTGAGCTTGCTGATGTCGGTTTGGGACGGGACCCTGCGTCTGCTGCTGTTATTCCCTCAGCTCACATAGCCACAGGAGTTCACAAGGTTTAAATGAATTGCCACATGTGCGAACACTCTGCGTACAGTACAGTAGCGGAGTGAGCAGAGGGTCAGAGAGAATTGGAGTGATGTGCATTTCTAGTAAAAACAAAATCTCAATGACCTATTTAGGTAGGTCTATCTAAATACAGTCTGTTTTTACTACTGCTGCCTCCCCAGACTTCACATTACATTTGAAGATAAAGATGTCCAGATTATTTGACCTCAGTAACACTCTTTAACCATCTCTTTTGGTTAAAACGGATGTTCATTAGAAGTGAAGATGCTAGAGAGTCTCTCTGAATCGAAGGTGATCAATAAGCCCCTCGCTGGAGTGGTGAAGGCCACACTGTTACTCAAACACAGCAGTGTCCAACACCACATCGATCCTGACTGGCTAATAGCCCTGAGAACACTGAGCTCTGGGATCATTATTCACGTACTGCAGGGGAACACCAGCTTTTGGGGGCTTCAAAATCACCGTGATGCTCCACTGAGCTGTGTCGAGGAGAATAGAGCCTCTGCCATCGCTACTCTGTGCTCAGCACTGCAGAAACGGCATTATGTAACATTTGGAGGAGGGTAGGAATCCACCCCCTTCCCCCTTGATTTCAGGAAAGTGCTGTAAAAAATGTATTAAACTCTAGGGGGAGCCCAGGAGCAAAAAAACACAAGTCTTAGCTAAGTCATGCTCTAATGTTTTCCACTGAGGTCATCAAAACAATAGCGCAACATTCTTATCTCTTAACAGACGTGAACATAGAGCCATAGTCCTCAGGAGAAAAGACCTGCCAAACAGCAGTGCTCACAGACCTGGATTCTCTACATCAGTGTGTGTGAGTTAAAGAAGAGCTCCAGGCCACTTGCCTTTCAGTTTGACTGAATCTTCCACTACACTCAAGTCAGGCCCAGTCACATGATTCACGTGGCATACACACACACACACACACACACACACACACACTATTACCAGTGCCATTATTGAGATGGAGAAAAACAAGATGGCCGACTCAGCCCCACATCAAATGTCCCCATTCTAGCTTTTCACTTCAAACAAAAGATGCCTGTTAAACCAGGGCTCTCTTCTGTGTCCTCTGTCCCTAAAGAGAGACAAGCCAAAGAGGGACAATTTAAAAGCTACTGTGAAGTCCTGGACTGAAAAGGATTATTAATTACATTTATCAGTTTTAAACTCAGCACTTTATCCTTTGCTTTGTATCTGAACACTTCCACAGCTGTCTGTGTCCATCCTCGTGGGTCTGAAAGGACGTGGAGCTTCCTCAGCATCACTGAGTGTGTTTGGGATTATGAGACTCCAGCAGCACTGCTGTGTCTGATCCACTCTACACCAGCACAACACACACTAACACACCACCACCACGTCAGTGTCACTGCAGCGCTGAGAATGACCCACCACCACATCACACCTGCTCTGTGGGGGTCCTGAGCACTGAGGAACAGGGGGAGAGGGGGATAACCAAGTATGCAGAGCAACACATGGACTAAAGTCTGTAATTGTAGAACTATAAAGTGCTCCTGTACAGTCAGTGGTCATGAGAGATTGGATAGTGGGTGTAAAAGTAAAGGACTTTATTTATTTATTTATTTATTTTGCTGCTTTATGTATTTATATATTAATCAGTTATTAAAGATCTCATTAAATCTCTTCTGCCTTTGGTTTAAAGATGGTAACTTCAGCAGAAGCCACGGCAGGAGCCCAGACTGTTTTGCAAGCACCTTTCCTGAGGTCACTGCTTTCCATACAATCAAATGAACAGTTTCTACAGAGTCCAGACTGACCCCAGAGGAGGGTAATAGCGCTGAAGGCTTGAAAAACAATTCCTTTCAGTTTTCTGTGCGCCCGTGTGATCAGATTAAATAGAAGTGATTATTTGTCACAGGGGTAGAATTGATCTTCTTGTGATAACACAGATCCAGCTCCCCTATACTCTGGGGAACTTCTGAAATTCAGAAACACAGCTGTTTTTCACCAAGAAAAATTAATTTTTCATTAATATGCAAGTTGCTACCTTAATATTTCGAGATACTATCTCATTATTTTAGATACTAAGTCAATATATTGACATTCATTCATTGTCTGTAACCCTTATCCAGTTCAGGGTCGCGGTGGGTCCAGAGCCTACCTGGAATCATTGGGCGCAAGGCGGGAATACACCCTGGAGGGGGCGCCAGTCCTTCACAGGGCAACACACACTCACACATTCACTCACACACTCACACCTACGGACACTTTTGAGTCACCAATCCACCTACCAACGTGTGTTTTTGGACTGTGGGATGAAACCGGAGCACCCGGAGGAAACCCACGCAGACACAGGGAGAACACACCACACTCCTCACAGACAGTCACCCGGAGGAAACCCACGCAGACACAGGGAGAACACACCACACTCCTCACAGACAGTCACCCGGAGGAAACCCACGCAGACACAGGGAGAACACACCACACTCCTCACAGACAGTCACCCGGAGGAAACCCACGCAGACACAACGAGAACACACCACACTCCTCACAGACAGTCACCCGGAGGAAACCCACGCGGACACAGGGAGAACACACCACACTCCTCACAGACAGTCACCCGGAGGAAACCCACGCAGACACAAGGAGAACACACCACACTCCTCGCAGACACTCACCTGGAGGACACCCACGCGGACACAGGGAGAACACACCACACTCCTCACAGACAGTCACCCGGAGGAAACCCACGCGGACACAGGGAGAACACACCACACTCCTCACAGACAGTCACCCGGAGGAAACCCACGCGGACACAGGGAGAACACACCACACTCCTCACAGACAGTCACCCGGAGGAAACCCACGCGGACACAGGGAGAACACACCACACTCCTCACAGACAGTCACCCGGAGGAAACCCACGCGGACACAGGGAGAACACACCACACTCCTCACAGACAGTCACCCGGAGGAAACCCACGCGGACACAGGGAGAACACACCACACTCCTCACAGACAGTCACCCGGAGGAAACCCACGCGGACACAGGGAGAACACACCACACTCCTCACAGACAGTCACCCGGAGGAAACCCACGCGGACACAGGGAGAACACACCACACTCCTCACAGACAGTCACGGAGGACTGTCTTTTTATATCTTTTATAATATATTTTAATATGAACTTTTATTTATCATTTGTATTATATTAGGTCTATTATAACCACATTCTTGAGGATGAGGAGGAGCTAACCCTGCTGTAGGACTGGCATCCCGCCGCAAACAGAGCCACAATTTCTGAAGAAGTAACACGATCAGTCGTAACTGGAGAAACTCCAGTGAAGCGTGCACTGCGATGACAAATCACAGTTCAGAAGAATTCAAAGAAAACTAGTTTTCTCTGTGACGCAAATTTTCCATTGAACTTCCAGTAACTCAGTTCTCAGCTTTGGTTCAGTCTTTTTACATTATTACTAATATGTTTGGTTCACGTAATCAACCTTTAAAGGTCAGCTTTAACCAATGACTAAATACACTGTGTTTAAATGGACTGGAGTGTAATATTACTATACTCTGAACATGTAATGAGTCTTTACTCTTTTTAAAACATTATTTTAATTTGTTTGTACAGCACTGTGTATGTTTGTGTGTTAAAGATGGTAACGTGTGTATTTAATGTTATAAATAGTGATATTTTCTGATTGCCTGTAGAAAATGATCAAATCAAATTAAATGTATATGATTTTACATCTGATGTTGTCACAAAGCAGCTTCACAGGAATTCCAGTAAAGAATTCTAGGCGAGTGAGCCAGGGGCGACAGTGACAAGGTAAAACTTTGCTAAAAAACAATGGGAGGAACCAAGGCTCACAATGGGGGCCTATCCTTCTCTAGTCAATCTACCTACAAACTGTTGACAAAAAGGTCCTCATGTGTACTGATATAATCATAGTAGGGATAACAGATGATGAAAGTTATGATGTAATGACAGTGATAATAATAATAATAGTAGTTGTAGTTAGGAGTCCATGAAGACTTCACTGTAGTGTGGGCAGCTGGTCCAAGGCAAGTGGCAGTAGCCGGAGCGTGGGCAGCTAAAAAATGATTATAATTTATTACTATTTTTACTATTTTTGCTCTTATTTTGTTCTTTTTATTGTTATCACTATATTAAAGGAAGAAAATTCTGTGAAGTAATCTTTGCACTGTTGTCATTATTAATTTTTATATTGTTATTATTATTATCATATTTTTATTGTTAATTTTATTATATGTTTTTATTAACTGTAATTTGTTATTGTTGATATTTCTATTATTATATTATTAAAAGTATTATTTGTAATCATTGAAATAACAATACAATAAAAGTGAGGAGTAGAATAATATGTATTATAAATAAAATGTATTATTATTATTATTATTTTAATATATATATATATATATATTTTTTTTTTTTGTAGTTAGGGCTGAAGCTCCGCCCCTTGGAGCTGCCTCATAAATAAAGCGGAGGGCGTGAATGCTGCTGGAAACTGTGGTGACGTCAGAGCGCGCGGGGGGAGCTAGAGATGGCGGAGCGGCGCGCGCTGCAGCGGGATCAGGGCGCAAGGAGCTGCGGCACGAGCCACGGTGAGCGAGTCGCGCGCATATCCACACAGAAACACACACCGTTTAAGTAAACAAACGAAATAACGATGGCGCGAGGCGCGGAGAATAGCCGGGGGCGGGTTCTCTCCGCGGGTCGGGCTGGGGGGCTTTGATTACACTGGCTAACCTGGCCATCACCGAGGGCTAAGCTAATGCTAAGCTAAAAATATGCTACCGCTAACTCTCCCGTTATTTTAGCCGGAGGGGAAGCTTAGCTTGGAGCCGAATCGGAGTCTAGAACGGGCACCAGCCATTGGAGCCGAGCTTTCTATCCGAATCTTCTCACTGAATTGTAGGAATCGACTCGCTTCGCAAACAGGAGTCAACTCCCTCAAAGCTTTAACTTTTTAACAAAATTAGAAATAATTAAGATTTTGAGAGAAATAAACTAACTATAGCGAGAAAATTTAAAGTAGTATTTACTACTTGTAAACAAATCATTGTTAATGATTATTTCCTTTTCACCTTAATTAAGTATGCATGAATATATGAATATGCAATTAGTCCCTGCCTACATCTCCACAATCTTGTCTGTCTCTAACCTGCAGCTTGAAAAACCACGCCCTGCAAGTTGACGTGATTGGTTTCTTAGGTGTGTGACGTATGAATTCCTGTCTGTCTGAATCAGTGTGTCTTAAACTGTTTGAGATGCTGCCGTTTTAAACCAGAAATGCACAGCCACTGACCCTTTATTCACTCAGGATACATAAAGGCCACCACATGCACAGAAACGTTTAAGGTTAGACACTAGATTTTAATTGAAATGGATCTTAAATTTGTTCTTCATTTTTTTTTTTTACTCTAGTGTTTCCCACGTCATAAAAATTACAATTGGTTACAGATTCTACCATTTGTCCCACTCGTATATAACTCTGAAGACACTAAAATGAAAATAATATGTTTACACAAACATAATTCTCACTAGTTTTTGCATGAGTTGCCTTCAAAATCTTTTTAAATTTAGTTTAAATCTTTAATTTAATCGGTAATCAATACATATAAATGTATT
The DNA here is from genome assembly GCF_029633855.1 of Hoplias malabaricus. Taxonomy (NCBI): domain Eukaryota; kingdom Metazoa; phylum Chordata; class Actinopteri; order Characiformes; family Erythrinidae; genus Hoplias; species Hoplias malabaricus. The sequence goes on from NC_089819.1 coordinate 53,620,000, forward strand.
TATATCTATTAATTTTAAAACGGGCCTTTACAAATTGACTCTTCAATTTCAATCGCTTGTCTGCGTTCACAAAGGAGCCGATTCAGTGAATTGATTCATTCTGAACGGTTCAAACTAATCCGAGAAAGGCTAACGCTAGCGCTATGTAGGTTTAGCTGACATTTGAGGGTCCCCCTGTCAGCTTTAATAACAAAGCGATTCTCTGGCGTTTCACACCGAGCTTGAGGACAGCGATTCGGTATATACAGCTTCAGATTAGAAACACAACAGTGCAGATATTCAGCCTCTAAACGAGTCAGATATGAAGTGTTTGCGTGGATATTAACGGTTCTGTGCTACAGTGCTAACGCGCGGTTCCGTTATGATGAACGCTGCGTCAGACGACGGCTCTTATATTGCACATTCACTCGGGGCTTTCTTTATTTGGATTATTACCTTAATGCGCAGTGATTTCTGACCATATCACCTTCAACTTGAGCTGATATCTTTATCGTTAACCTAGGACATTTGGTCAGAGGCCACAACAACACAGTGACCGTCCACAGTAAATGAAGGATCGTACCACTGTTGTTTTGCTGTAACAGTCAAATATATATCTCTCTCCTCGCTTTTCTTGAGTTTCTGTCTTTTAATCTCTGTACTCCAGATTTGTCACGCTGGTATTCATGGCCCGACAGGCTGTAAATACACCTGTTACGCCAGGTTATCAGTGTTATGTAAACCCAGGTAGAGTCTGTCAGCCTATGGGGTGTTTTCCCTGACAGGGATTAAGCTTAGTCTTGGAATATATTCTTCAAAATAATGTGTAGTTTAGGACTAGGCTTAATCCCTGTCTGGGAAACCCCTTTAATGTTTGGAGCTTTAACCTGGAGTAGGTCATATTTTGTAAGCATTTTTCTTGTGTGCATTTTATACCATATTCATCCTGATAGACATCAATAACTCAAATGCTCTGGTTATCTGTGGCTGCTGCAGGGCCATAAACAACGCACCCAGCTGTTCAGGTGAACAGAATTACTACCTGTATACACACCAACCTTAACCGTGCATGTGCGCTCTGCAGTATACATGTTTTTTGATGCCATGTAAATGACTCGACCCACATTGCTTAAAAGTAGTGACCTAGATGCACAAGAACAGCAGAGAATTGTTTTAATGCGTCCCACATCCTCTCTCTCACCTGAACAAAGAAATAATAGTTAGACGGGTAGAAAAAGGTGTTGCGTTCCTCTCTCCAGTGCTCTGTTGTGGATTCCTCCAGCTGTAGTCTGGCAGTGTGCGCTCATGTGTTTTGAGGGAAGGAGGGCTAAAGGAAGGCGATGGGAATTTTTTAACTGGATATTTTTATTTTATTTTCTTAACCAGAAACTAGTTTATACTTGTTCCTTTCTATAAAATAATCTACTCCAGTTTTAAATACATGCCAAACATGACTGGAATATGGCTGGATGTATGGGCATATATCCAGATTCACTGATCAGCTCATCTGTGAACTTTGGCTTGCAAGATATCCCTGCCCTTTTTTTGCAGGATAAAAACTACCTTTGCTGTAGATTGTGATCCATATTAGCTGTATGTAACATAACCAATAGAAAATCAGAGTAATGGAGTTAATGTTTTGGACAGTTCATAAAACATGTCGGGTTAATGTATGGCCAGTTTGTTTGTTATAGGACACGAATGATACAAGTTACATTGGATCCGTATGATTTGGAATAGGGAGGTTTTCTAAGTGGGACATCTGTGATCGGTGATACTGCACCGTGAAATGATATCCAAATGTCAGCCTTTGTCAGGGAATAAGAGTTTATTCTTTCTCTTCTGTTGCTAGTTGCTGTTAGTTTCTTCAAATTTATTTGTTTTTCTTTCATAAGTCGTAAAGTGTTTTATTTTATTCATTATTTTCATTCCTACTGACCGCTATTTTTTCAGCTGCTCTTTACTGACTCTGTCCTGTCCTGCACTTTAGAAAGCGCTTTGGGCAACAGCAGTTGATTTTAAATATGCTCTAGAAATAAATATCATTTCCTTGGTGTTTAAAATGTTGATTTGTAGTCGTTCAGCTGAACTGTGATGTCAGGTGATATGAGGCTGTCGGTGAGTTCTTCGTAAGCTGATCTTCAACATTATTGGTGTTCCCTTAAAACACATGCTCGACACACACAGACTGGGCTGAGCATGTCAGCAGTAAAGTGATATTCTCTTACTGCTGTTCATTTTTGTGCACTCAAGAACATACGAGAATAGAAATTCAGGTTTGATAGATTTCTTCTCAAGGCTGTTGGCTCATATTAGTGGATGATTTATCATCTGTACTCAGTGTATCATCGTATTGACATACTGGGATGTTGGGCTTCAGTTTCGAAGCTGTTTATTATGCTATGTGAGCTATGACAATGGCCAAAAATGGTGGGTTTATCTTGGCTAAGTGTTTTGTTTTTAGCTTTTTTTTTAAATTCTTTTCTCCTTGTTCAAGGACTAGGCATGGGGTCATTAATGTCACTATGTGGTTAAATATTGCATGATTCTGTCGTACGATCTGTAGGTTGTCGCACTTTTAATTAGTACATTCAGCTGCTGCTTTAAAGTGGCCATATTAACATATTAATCTGTGTATGTGGAGTCCACCAACGGACACACTGTGAAACAAGATCACCCATTTTTTGCCCCTACATCGGAGTCTCTCAATTCTCAGCACTGGATCTGTGCTTATGCGAGAGCGCAAAGATGATGTAAAAAGGAGCGAAACTGGCACAGAGTGCAGAGATGTACAAGCACTGAGTAAAGACGGAACGGAGTAAGAAGGAGAACTGAGCGAAAAGAAGCTAAAAACCAGCACTTCTGCTTCTCGCTGTGCGCTCGGGGTCGGGGTGAACAGCATGCGGCTCGTCTTCATTTAAAGCAACAGGCGCTGAAAGCAGCCGTTCTGAACAAGGCTGTTTAGACAGGGGGAGAACGCGGATGTGGTGTTTGATCCTTGTGGTATTTTGACCAAACAAGTCACATGTTACATTAAGACTCTCAACTGCTAGTGTGTAATGTGTGTACATCGTCTGCTCTGTATGTGACGTGTGCTTTGGACATTGCTCTTAGTTTTTAATAATCTGTGGGTAAAAGCCACTAGCAGCTGCTTCCCATCATGACATACTCTAACGGATCCATTTGTCTTCATTCCTGTTTTTTTATACTTTAGGAGGAGAATATTTGATGTTTATTTTCTTGGATGTGAGATGAAGTTGTGGAGTTCCTTTCTTGGTAAAGTGGTCACGCTCGTTTGACGCACAGACAGACGGCCAGACACACAGTGGGGTGGGGGCACTGGATTATGATTAGATAGAACAAGGCCCAAGGAAACTCAAACTTTTTTTCCCCTGTCACAGTTTGATTTCAGGAAACAAGCTTTTGGTTTTGACCACATGCCTCTGCTGATGTGTTCCACTGGTTTAAAGTCGGCCTTTATGTGGGATCAGCATGCCCTTTAGACACACTCACGTCTGGCCTATTTGGGTCAGGTTTATCACGGTCTTTCAGACTTTCAAAATGATATCAAGCTTTAGCTGGAGTTGTCTCACTTGATTTGGCCATTCACTGACAAGACGTGTCATTTACTGCATGACACTGAACTAAAAAAAAAAAAAGCAGTTTCACATTGTGGTGGTGCAAGAGAAAGTGTTAAAACGTGTAGTTGTGAGTTAATGTAAGAAGCAAGTGAACTTTAAAGCAACAGGTCATGCTTGTTAATCTGTTTAATAGTGAATAGTCTGTTTTAATAGTCTCACTGTTATGAAATTTTCATGAAGTTTGTGCAACAGATTTTTACCAAATCCGTTTGCCTCTTGTGGGTATGTAACGTATTACTGTAATTCATATAATCTCCTGCTCTTGTCAGTTTATAGTAACTGTTGCATAGTATTAAAAACGGCAGTCTTTAACTTTATTCAACATTGTTGTGTTATATTAATATTGAATGTTATGTTCAACATTTATAGATTATAACCTGGAAAAGAGTTTGTCACTGCATTCTTCAGGAAAAAGTGCTGTAAAAGCTTTCCTATCGATTTGTTCTTTTCTTGGGGATTACTTTGTATCCAAAACTAGCCCACCAGGGTGTGTCCCCTTCCGCCCAGTGATTCCGGGTCAACTCCAGACCCACCGTGACCTTGAACTGGAAAAGCGGTTGCAGATAATGGAAGTGTGTCTGTACGTGAGTTTAGCTTTTAGAAGATTTAAAGGAAGGGCGGCACGGTGGCAGCAGGTTAGTGTCGCAGTCACACAGCTCCAGGGGCCTGGAGGTTATTGGTTCGATTCCCGCTCCGGGCGACTGTCTGTGAGGAGTGTGGTGTGTTCTCCCCGTGTCCGCATGGGTTTCCTCCAGGTGCTCTGGTTTCCTCCCACAGTCCAAAAACACACGTTGGTAGGTGGTTTGGCGACTCAAAAGTGTCCGTAGGTGTGAGTGTGTGTGTTGCCCTGTGAAGGACTGGCGCCCCCTCCAGGGTGTATTCCCGCCTTGCGCCCAATGATTCCAGGTAGGCTCTGGACCCACCAATGATTTAAAGGAACAAGAAACATTTGTTTTTGCTCCTGAGCTGCCTCCACACCACTGTTCTGAATCAAGGTGGAAGGATGGGGGTATGGTTTCTTACCCTCCTTCAAGAGATACATAGTGCAGTTTCTGTAGTGCTGAGCCCAGAGCAGCAAAGGATCTATTCGCCACGTAGATCTCTGCAATGGTTTTGCAGCTATAAATGTTTAATGTTTTTTTAACACAATATTGAAGGCTTTTTGTTTTGTAGGTTTCAGTTCTGGGGGTGATGATGAAATACCGATTTCTGACAGCCATCACCCAGCTCTAGGTTTAACTCCCAGCCTCCTCACCTTAAACTCAGGATATTTAACGGCTGTGTTTGCTTGACTTCATTGACTTTAACGCTCCACCTTTCTCACACAAGCAGGCATTTTAATTTCTAACTGCTCTGGCGTTTGCTGATGGAGGCCTGCATATTTTTCTGCACCTTAGGATTATGTCTGACTGCATGAACCTGGTCAAAACTCTTGTCTAATTGCAAGTAAGTGCATTGTGTGTGCGCTGATCTAGTGTTTACTCTTTACACAGACAGCAAGCTGAGCCCTAGAGTTTGACCCTGAACACTTCCATTAGTCCACCACATGTGGATATTCACAGAATAACGTTTTTATCCCTCAGTAAAAGCTGAAAGTGTTTGCACAATGAACATGTCTTGTCTTGTAAAATCTGAACCTGTTTAACTTGATCTCATATGGGGTGTGTGTATATAAATGAATGCTTAGGTTTAATGTCATAGAGGCCTTATCTTAGCCCCGTCAATGCTTGATTTCTTATCAGTATACCTCTAACACAGCCGGTTTTCCTGTTTGTAGTCTATGCAATCTATTCCTGTCCTGTCCTGTACTAAGGGAAGTCTTGAAGAGCTCATTATACTGACTCATGATCGACCAACAGCACTATGTCCCTTACGCGGTTTCGCTGAGCTGCTCATGCATTCACACATTCATACGTCTTAAAACTCATTACTTCCTTTTTGGTTTTCTGACTGTCAGGCTGAACGCTGCTGTGTCAATAGCACTAAAATAATAAATAATAGATCCACCTTAACTACACATCGGCACATTCGGTCCTGGTCATGTGTTGTGTATTCTGGTCAAATATACAAGAGCACAGAGGCAGGGACTGTAATCTGAAGCTGGTCAGCTTGTCCTCCTTATTATGCCAGGCTCGATGCCTTTAGTCAGGGCAGGGAGCAGCAGGCATCTTATTAATAGTGAGGAAGATGCCAGACGCGTTCACATGGCAAGATGCGAGCGCCTCACTGGACAAGACACTGTTGGGACGGGGTCTGGCAGGTGGTTTTGGAAGAGGGTTAGAGAGTAATCATTTTTGAGAGGCTACATGGAGTATCAAATATATTCAGATGTGATTGTGTTTGGTTTAGTGGTAACATTGGGTTTGAACTGTGCTGGCTTGGTGCCCCTGACTTGCTAATCCATGTATGTATTACCGACCAACCGGGGTAACAACACTCAGATTAAAACGTAAACACTCAGTTATCTGTTGTATGTTGTAATGTCAAAAGTGTTGTTGCCGCCTTGTCCAAGGTGCTCTTGTAAAAGAATTTTACAAAAGAACCTGTATTAGCAAGAAATATACCATTTATTCTTAGTGTTAAAAACATAGCAATATTATCAGTGTATAAACCATTAATGAAAAATGCCATTAAAAGTATAGTACTCTTTATCCTTTCATTGTAAAAGCTTTAAGAGTCTCTGCTGTTTATTTTAAGAAAATGGGCGCCAACTAAAAGCTGCTTTACCTAATTCAGTCCTCACCATTGAAACATCAGATTTATACATCATTAGAACGGAAATCAGAGTCTAGTTTGTTAAAGGAACAGCAGCGAACACGAAGGAAGAGGATTAATGATAGATTTGTTTCATAAATTCTCTCCCTCTTCTGCTATTGGTCCATCTCTGTTCACATGACTTTGGCGATGCTTTAAATGGAAAGAAGCTCACTCTATTTTTGTTTAGTTTGAACACACATACACTGTGATATAGAAAAAGCTTGGTACAATCCTAGCTGTAATGTACGTTTGCCTATATATGCTGACATATGTACATTTATTATCGATTATCATTTGACTACACCAAACTTTATTTTTTGAACACATAGATTTACACAGGGTAAATGGTACATTCACATGGCCGGTGAATGTGAACGTGTTCTTTGTTTCTGAACAGTAATATGCGTAGCAACAAATATAACTGGCACAAACACACTCTGTCTTCACGGCACAATGGTGCTCTCCCGCTGCGCGTGTTTTAAACACAACTGACTTGTCACTGCTGGCATAAATCTGCGGCTCTTCGGTCGGATCGTTCCCATTTACACGATAAATACTAAAACATAAACATTTAGATTTATCATTTGAAAAGTAGATTTATGACCGAGTCAAGAACAAAGTGTTTCCAGACGTTCTCCTCGATCGTAGGGATTTGTTAAATCAAGAGCACGTGTGATTTAACATAACGAAGTATTTATTAACCGCTAAAACACACAATATCACAGTTACTAAACTAATTAGTTCATTGTTTGTAGCCCTTATCCATTTCAGGGTGGTGGTGGGGTTCGGAGCCTACCCGGAATCACTGGGCGCAAGGCGGGAACACATCCTGGAGGGGGCACCAGTCCTTTGGAGTGCGACACACACTCTCTCATACACTCACACCTAGGGACAATTGAGTCGCCAATCCACCTACCAACGTGTATTTTTGGGAGGACACCCACGCAGACACAGGGAGAACACACCACACAATTCCTCACAGGCAGTCACCCGGTGCGGGGCTCCAACACAAAACCTCCAGGTCCCTGGAGCTGTGTGACACACACTACCTACTTGGCAAATAATCTCTTACCGTTCAGCTTTTTAAATCTTGTTTTCTCAGGAGCCTCAAACTTTTGCATTGTGCTGTATAAGAGTGGTGATCTGCACCATATGCACCACTGAAATATTTGAATTATAAGGTGGATATAACCCTGACAGTGCTTCATTTTAGTTTTGCCAACGTGTCTTTTTGTGTGTGTGTGTTAGGTGTCAATAGGGTGGAGGACGTGTCTCGTAAAATGAGCAGCAGGGAGGCAGATGATGAGCTGCTGCTGGAGGAGGAAGAGGGGACAGTGGGCCCGGTCCAGATCGTCGTAGCGGATGAAGATGAACACGAGTTCTCGCTGGATGAGGAAGCTCTGGAGCGAATCCTCATGCAGGAGCACATCCGGGACCTCAACGTGGTGGTGGTCTCTGTCGCTGGAGCTTTCCGCAAGGGAAAGTCCTTTCTGCTGGACTTCATGCTCCGATACATGTACAGTCAGGTGAGAAGGCCTGCAACCTCCTTAATCAAGACACTACTGATACAATTATTATTTCATTGTCTTAATATTAGGTGATTCTTTTATGTAACGTTTAAATTTCTATTATTACAAGATGCAAATGTTACAATTAAGATTAAATTAATTTGTTTTTTTAATCAACAACCCTGTTAAAAACATTTGACAATTTGTCTACAACTGCTCCCTCTTGATATTGATTATCTTTACTCTGTTAAACATGAAGCTTAAACGTGTAGCTGTTTGAAAGATGGCTTTATCAGTAGAGTATTCAATATAAACATGGAATCCAGCGCTTGCTTTTACACACCGTCTTCTTTCCCTGACCTGTTACTGTTGATGTTTTGCCCCATCCTACCCACAGCGTTCCCCATTTAGGTCAGATGTCCTGGGAGAGGCTATTTTCTGCATGTGTGTCAATGGTGCGAAATGAACCAGTATTTCCTCATTAGACCATTGCCAATCCTGCCCCTGCACTCTGAGCCTCCTTTCTCATCAGAGGTCCGGCAGACAATTGGGGCATGAGTTTGGGTTTTGGCTCCGGTGCATGTTCAGGGGTCAGAGGCGCGCTGTGTCTGGTGGATCCAGTCCTGAGCGATATGAGAGCAAACCAATGTCACGATTAATTGTACATTTTACCACGACTGCGTTTAATGAACGATTGTTTTGTTGTTGTATTTGTGACCCTCACAGTTCATTGACGAGGCTTGTGCTGTAAATATGCTCCAGTGTTAAAGGCTAAGCACCACTTAATGGACCTCCATGAATATTCCACATTATTGTAGTTACTGACAGATATAAGTATGAATTAAAATGAAAATAGCAGCTTAATTTGCTTTAAAACTGACAATTTTATTAAACTGACGGAAAAACCCGAGCTCTCTACGGAGATTCTTGAACGCAGCCGTGACGTCACTGGTGGACAACAGCTGAACAACGCCGCGGTAAAACACCGTTATGACTGACTGTTATGACAGTATCTAGCTAAATAACCAACATTATTCATGACAGTAGCCTAGCAATAAGCTAAACTCAAATGTAGAGTTACCGTTATTCTTGTAAATGTGATCGAAGTCGAACTCGAATTCATCAGACACTATACACCTCCGTAATGCAGCTACGTAGCCGAGTATAATCTGAGCCACCGAGTTTAGCGAGTCAAGCTAACGTTAACTAACACCAACTAAAACAGGCGAAGTGAGTGTCCTTACCCTGTTTACCTCCATGTTACAGAGGCTCTTGAACACCTTTCGTTGGTGTCCTTACATGCCCATATTGTTGGAAAAGTGCCAGTGAAATGAGCTACAGATAACGGAGTGAGCGGATGGTCCTTTCCAAAGTGCCCGTTTAAAGTGGACAAATTTAGTCCATTTTCTGGATATTTTGGGATCTTTGGGCCATTTGTTCACAGATGTCCCACTGTACATTGAATGATTGCAGCCAAAAACAACACACCTTTTCCTCATTTTGCATTAAATTAAGTGCAGCTTCTAGAGTTGTTGTCCACCATCTACGTCACAGGCAAGACGCCTATTAGAGTTTGGGGGGGGGGGGGCAACGGTCTTTTAAACCTTATTCCTTCAATTATTATTATTATTATTATCGTTACACTTATATAGCTTATATAGCAATTACTATCAATTAGTAAGAAATAGCATGTTTTCTGACTATCAATAAACACAAGTTAGGAACTCAAATTCCACTGTATTTATTTGTTTGACACTTTCATATCACTGTGTTGGTATAAACTGCTCGGTCGCCCTTAGCGCTTTGGTTCTAATCCACGTTGCTTCCATGTGGAAGAATCACTTGACTAGTGTGGTTTTAAAGGGACAGCACATGAACACACATTGGAAACATAACAGAATTTAAAAAAATAATAAATAAAATTAACTATTAAACGTATATAATCGATTATAGACGAGATTATTTTGATTAGAAGTTCAGAATTGTTGATTTCCATTAGTTTTGGATTAATTGCCCAGCCCTGGGTGAACCACTCCATCTGTTTCTGCTTTAAAGATGTTACACAATATTATATGCATCTAGATACAGAATTCGTTGTGAACTAAAGTGATATAATCACAATAATAATGTTGTGATTACTGGTAAGTGTAATTTTACATACATCTCAAGGCTTTGTGTTTCTCCAAGAAAATGAGCACATTTTTCATTTTCTTGGAATTGAGAATTGAAAACAACGTATTTTGCCAGTTTTTCATGAAACAATCAGCGTCATTCTTAAATTTTCTTTCAAAACTATGGATACATTTTAATAATTATAACATTATAAATAATAAAATTTGTTTTCTTGATAAAAGTGGGGGAAAAAAAGAATTTCAGCCATAAATATAAATAGTTTAGTGTTTGGATTGATCACTTTGGTGGAACCCTTGTGATGTGGTAACAAAACACACTACTTCCTGCTCTTTTAGCATCTTCAGTTCCAGTGTTTAGAGCTATTGTGTTTAAAAACAAAAAGGAAGTGTCCCTTTTTAAAAAAAAAAAAAAAAAAGCTGGCATTCACCACATCATGTGACATGCGTTAGCCCTGGTTCATCAAATGCCTTAAGCTCAGCTACGTCGTTCTCTCTTTTTTCATTTCATGGCCATTCAAAGCATACAAACCCTAATGGCTCTCTGTAACGCGGTTTTAAATCTGGTTTAGCTGATTTGGCTTTTAATGCCTGTGGGCTGCGTTTTCGTGTAACACTGCTGTTTTATTTGTCACAGAGTGCTTTTGTTTCTTGCTGAGGGCTCTGAGTGGGGTTTTCCTGAGATCAACGTCCAAAATCACACTAAAGTGGGCTAACAAGGAAGAGACACTCCTCACGTTAAATCTTCTTAAGCATATTTGTGTGTGTGTGTACGCATGCATATATTATAATTGCATCATTTTCAAATCTCTAGTTCCTCCATTTTTTTATGTTCACAAGTCAGTGCATATTTAAGATTTAATGTGACCTAGTTGTTCCGTTTTCTTCAAAGTATTGCCTTGTGATGAGGCGAACCATCCTTTCTCAAACGTGAAAGTTGCTCAGTTGGGTTCACTGCACCAAACACAGAAGCAGAAGTGCTGGCGCTTTTGAAGGGATGCCGAAGGGGAACGATAAGTTACTCAACTCTTCATGACCAGTGTGAAGTCAGCTGATTTAAGAATGGTTGTGATTTGAGGTTTTCTGTTAATGCCAATGACAGGTCTGCTGTTGAAAATGGCGAGCTTGATTACCCCTTCCTCCCGTTCTTGAGTTGTAGCGTGATGTTTTAAATGGTCTATTTTGATATTGTGCATCCTGCGATGTGACTGTTGCACAAATTGTGTTGAAGAGTCTAAAAATACATTGTGCAGACCTTGCCCAGCTGGAGGTGTAATGTCTTAAGTGTGCACAGTTTCTGACGTAATCAGTTCTACAGAGATATTTGAATTGGACAGTGTTAGACTTGATATGTCAAACAAGAAATTAAATTCCACCTTTTAATGCTGTTAATGTCCAGATAATGTATGAACTTTACACTGGTGTTACAAAGACTTACTACCTCACTAATTAAGCACGTATATAGTAACCATGTCTGTTCCCTCGTCTTCTGGTTACTAGTGTCATGAGACTAAATCAAATCAAATTTATTTGTATAGCGCCTTTTACAACTTCACAGTTTCAAAACAGAACATTTAAATCAAAGCCCAATGCGAGCAAGCCGAAGGCGACAGTGGCAAGGAAAAACTCCCTCGAGGCTGGAGGAAGAAACATTGGGAGGAACCAAGACTCACAAAGGGGACCCATCCTCCTCTGATCAAACTATAGATTGAATTTTAAATGATCACCAATGAAGTGTCATTATGCTACATAATAATAATAATAAGGTGAGCAGCTGGTCTGGTGTGGTCTGGGCCGCAGGAGAATCCAGCAAACAATCTTCCATCAGTGGGCCACCATTCTCTCAGAAAACAGTAAAGGGAAGCAGTTAGGTTGGTTGAGTGCAGCAGAGAATAAGAGCATGTGAATATTTTCTTTAGTGTAGTGACGGATCTGACTGTAACAGACTGGGAGTAGGGAAACCAGAAGGAGCTCAGGCAAAGACATCCTTTCGCTCCAAACAAGAGAAATTGTGAGCACATCATCCAGGTTTACCCTGATTCTCCATGTCCACGAGTTCCTGAAATGACAACCTTAAACTAGACAGAGGTTAGTTGCCAAAGGCTAAACTGAACAAGTGTGTTTTGAGCCTAGACTTAAACATAGTGACTGTGTCTGCATCCCGAACACTAGCTGGAAACACAATACGTCTGTCCCACAGTGACATTTGGATTTAACGTGGATTTGAGAGGCGTATTAATTGGTTCCTTGTACCGTGTGTTGTCTCGTGTCTGTGGTTGTTACATGTGAGTAGTGAGAAGAGCTGAGAAGAGCTTGTGCTTTACCATGAGCTCTTTATCATATGAGGGATTGTTTGAATGCGGTATCGTCGAATGCATGAATAAAAAATTCATAACTTTTGACCTACATCAACACTTTTCTTGATTTTGATCAGATTACAGCAGTCAAAGGAAATTATTGTTCCATAATGTTTTACATTCCTTTCTCGTCATCTTTACTTGTCAGCTACCTCAGAGATAGTTACCTTCAAGTGTGCCCCAGTATATAACTTACCCCTTTGACACCAAACCAGATGAGACTCAATTTGTGTATTTTTACAGAGGTTTAATTAAAAACATCTGTTAAATTAACATCTATCATCTGTTTTTGGGTTCTTCCGCTCCAGAATAATGATTCATGGCTGGGTGGTGATGAAGAACCGTTGACCGGCTTCACCTGGAGGGGCGGCTGTGAGAGAGAGACAACAGGAATCCTGGCGTGGAGCGAAGTGTTTGTGGTGGAGAAACCAGACGGGAACAAGGTCATATTCAACATGTGTATTTCCATCTGTCTAAAATAAATCAGCTACGTCCCTTTGCCTCTGACATTTCACTTTGGTAAAACGCTTGCACGTGAACCTCTGCTTTATCACCCTCTGTAAGACTGTTTTTATTCTACCACACAATCGTGTGTCTCCTTTGTGCCAGAGCTGTTAAAGGAAGTCAGGTTATGGGTGGTAGAGTTACTCCTATCCAGTCCCTACCTCTCTTTGGAGAACTGCCCTTGAATGGCCCTTTCGTGCTTGAGAAGCTCTTACTCTCTCTAGCACACATTGAAAGTCAAATACTTGGGTCCTGGAAACCGCACTGTAATACTTACAAATATGTGCAGGTGCAGGGGAGGATGGACAGTCAAACTAGGACTGAACAGTTTGGGTAAACTATCCAGCTGCTGTTTTTCTGACGGATATTTTAACTGCAATTATGCTGCTATTTTCTATAAGATGGGGTCTCTATTTTTCAGGAATGTTCTTTTTTTTTCTGCCTTGAAACATGAGCTAAATATAGTGTGTGCAGCTCTTCTACAAGCTGTTTAACAACTCTTTTATTAGGTTACATTTATCCTCTTAAAACTTTAGAAATCAATGTTGACGATGGATGAAGTTGTAGTTGCTGAGATTTTGAAAGTTTTTGGAACACTTTCGGCTTTAATTGTTACTTATTGACACATAAATAATTAAGAAGTTAATGTTTTAATTCTTGTTTTCACGCTGTGATATTTGTGACACATCAGTGGACTTGTGACATTATCCACAGCGGCTGATTTTGGTGCCACTGTGACCAACTGCAGTTCATAAAGTTCTCACGGTGTCAAACATTGGACCCACCAAATCCCTTTCATAGTCTACTTCAGCACACAGGAGACAGAGCAGATGAAAATGGGCTTTTCTGTCTCATGCAGTGGGACATAATCGTAGACGTCATGGTAGTAGTCGTATAAGTCCTTGTAATCGCACATGGTATACCTGGCTTCACAGTAGGGATTCGATTATAAAGCTTTCCTTATTTTTGGTAGTAGATGAACTGTCCTTTCTCGCTCAGTCTCATTTATTCGTGGCCATCTGTTTCTCTGCAGGTTGCTGTGCTTCTCATAGACACACAGGGGGCTTTTGACAGTCAGTCCACCATCAAAGACTGCGCTACCATCTTCGCCCTCAGCACCATGACCAGCTCTGTACAGGTCTGTTTCAGAACTGCTTTTAATCAGAATATCAGTTGAAGTGATCGTCATTCTTCAGTGTTACTTGTGTATGTTTAGAACATTGGAGGGTTGTTCCTCAAGCCAATGGTGCAGCAAACAACAAAGTAGCAGCACATTGTATATGATCTACATAAAGTGCAGATCCATACCTTTTTAAAGGGGACACTCCTTGTTCACTTCTGGGTCTTAATGAAAAGGTTATTATAATCGATTATATCAGTTACTTTTATTCTGTGATGTCCCCACTGTGTGTTCATGTACTGTCTCTTTAAAACCACGCTAACAAGCTGTGGCCACATGATTCCGCCCCCTTTCTGCCAAATGGACTCGAGCAGATTGCACCAAAGAAAAACACAGCGTCTGTGGTTTGGACGTATTGTGTTTTGACTATAATTAAGACGACACTGTTTTTTTTTATTTTTTTTATTTTTTTTTCCTCAGCGTTTACAATCGACTTCTTTTTGTTCAGTTTCATCCAAAGCACAATCTCACACCAAATATAAACAGCTCAGAAAACGAGAGAGGAACAAGCTCCCAGCGACATTAGAAACACTACCCCAGCTTTAACACTGGAGCATATTTACAGCACAGGCCTCGTCACTGAACTGTGAGGGTCACAAACACAACAACAACATAATAGCAGTTAAAATAGCAGCAATGGAGTTGCGTTTACATTGTTGACTAACAATTCTCAGGTAACTGAAGCAGGCAGTTGGTGCCCAAGGACAGTTATTGGTGTAGCGTGGTGTGCTCACTCAGGTGTGGAATTAACCCCGCTTTATGTTTAAGTCAGTGGTGTTGCCCACTACACCATCCACTAAGATCCTGAGCTCATAAAGTCTAGTTCCTCCTCTTCTCTGACCGACAGAAAAAACGTCTGACTCCATTTTTGCTTTTGTATTCTTAGGTATACAATCTTTCCCAGAATGTGCAAGAAGATGATCTTCAGCATCTACAGGTAGGCTTTGCTTTGTATCTTCATTTCGTGACCCCCCCCTTAACTGCAGATAAACTCGTCTTGCATTTGTCATGAGCTAACGCCTGCGACCTTCTGTTGTGTAGCTTTTCACAGAGTATGGAAGACTCGCCATGGAGGAAATCTACCGAAAGCCATTTCAGGTGTGTTGTGAAGTCATAGGCATCAGTTACAGGAACTGCTTTCTTTATAAATATATTCTAGGCTTCACAATCCTACATAATATAACTTGGTGCATTGTGGTTAAATGAAAGCATCATGTTTATAAGGAATATTCTGCTTTTTTCTAGTCACTCATGTTCCTTATCAGGGACTGGAGTTACCCGTATGAGCACGGATACGGCCTGGAAGGAGGGAAGAAGTTCCTTGAGAAAAGGTTGCAGGTGTGTATTTGTTCTAGTTTTTTTCCGGTGGTGGTGGTGAAAAAGCACTAAAACAAAGTGAGGCCAGCACAGTCTATGCTCTGTGTCTCTGTCAGCATTGTTTGTTTGTTTATATATAAAAGGGATGTTCATTACATTGTCGGTATAAATATTAAATAAATCATTACGTTTATTATTTTTACATTTTTCTATGTAATCGCACTTAAACTCTACATTTGTTGGATGTAACGGTTAGCTTTTCAATTCCCTGGAGATAAAGACAAAAGCCTTTACTGGGAAAAATGATTATTTGTGGCGTTTTCGTCCGATTTTGGAGCAGGTGAATCCCTCGGGGCTGTGGGGTGGAGACTAATGTCCTGGAGTCCAGTCTCACACTGCGCCAGGCTCAGTTTTAATCAACAGAATGGTTCAGTTTTCGCAGCGATTGCAGTAAAACTAATGATCAAAATGAGCTGATGTTTTCTTGATAGCCCCTCAAACTTTCTAGAACCGTTCTAAGATTACCTGCAGGATTAGCAGATTATAGCAATAGGCAGAACTTACTGAGTGCCTCTTGTGTATATAATATATAACATGTCTAAGGAACACCTTATTTGTGTAATTCAGTCAATCAGTGGTTTGATTTGAAATGGATGAGTTGGAAAAGCAGGGAGTTGTGAAGTCAGTACCATGGATTTAGCTTTGCGTTTTTTCCCTCTCAAAACCAAGTGAACATATTTGTCTTCTGAGTTTCTATAATTTTATATTGAATTACAGTTTCTCCTTCCAACGATTACGAAAAAGGCAGTTGAGAAAAAACGATTACGGTGCTGCATTTTATTATTTTGACTTGTGTTAAGCTCTTTTCTTTAGAGCGGTGCGCTTTAGCACCTCCCTACATTTGTTTACAGCATCTGGCTGAACAACCTTTAATTTCCTCGTATTACACATGTAGGTGTATGTGGGGTTCGGAGTGCTTGCCCAAGCTGGGAATTGAACCTTAGTCTTCTAGTTATAACCAACTAGGCTACACCAACATCACTCTCAGCCGTGTCATCTTTATTGTTTATAAAGTCCATGAGTAATAATATCAAATAAACATGACCAAACTATTCGTGATTATGATCTTCACAATGTTTGACCAGCCTTGCAATTTTGATCACGTAAAACAGGTGTAGACATCAGAAGCGGCTCTTTGTTGGGGACTGTTAGGCCTTAGGATGCTGTGCATGAACGTTCCCAACATGAATGAAGTTTTATAAATGACCACAACATTACTTCATAATTGTATTAATGTATTAGGCAATGTATTCATAAATATTTTAAAAGACATTAGATGAGCCCTCGGACAAAAGACCCGTATGTGAAATGTGTTTAAAGGCTGAAATGACAGTATTTTTCTGTCTTATATGAAATACAACCATCATAAGGTTTTCTTCTGTTTATTAGGCTTTATTTTTTTATTAAAGCTATCACTCTCACTGACACTGATGTGACTGAACAAGCAGGCAGTGCTGTTAAAACAGAAACGGCTAATATATGGTCCTTCGTTGTAAGAGCTCATTCGTTGAATGCCATCTACAGCAGTGTAACCAAATCTTACTCGACGTTTCTCTAGAAGAGAACATTCCACAACAAACCGTTTAATCATACTGAAACTTTACATCCTTACATTTTATTGTTATATTTGTAAGAATCAGCACTTAAAGTCAGTTTGTTGCAATATCCATTTAACCCCATTACTGTGTGCTCAGGTGAAACAAAACCAGCACGAGGAGCTGCAGAACGTCCGGAAGCACATCCACTCCTGCTTCTCCAGCATCAACTGCTTCCTGCTCCCTCACCCCGGCCTCAGAGTGGCCACAAACCCTCACTACGACGGAAGGTTGAAAGGTGAGGTCGTTCTGCC
This sequence comes from Hoplias malabaricus, assembly GCF_029633855.1. Taxonomy (NCBI): domain Eukaryota; kingdom Metazoa; phylum Chordata; class Actinopteri; order Characiformes; family Erythrinidae; genus Hoplias; species Hoplias malabaricus. The sequence continues at coordinate 53,637,281 of NC_089819.1, forward strand.
CCCTAGAGGCTGACTGGTTAGTGCCAGATCATAGCAGGAGAGGATGGCTGTGACTGTATAGCATTCAAAACACGCTGTCTTAAGTTATACGTTGGTTAATTTGGTTTCTAAGAAGCATATACATTTGTGCGGCGATTGAAATGGACTGTAAATGTCTCCCCACTCCTGTTCTTCCAGACATTGATGATGAATTCAAAAAAGAACTTATTAAACTCATCCCATTGCTGCTGGCCCCTGAGAACTTGGTGGAGAAGGAAATCGGAGGCTCTAAAGTGACGTGTAGAGATCTTGTACAGTATTTCAAAGTACGGTTTCAAATCTTTGATATTTGTCTGCACTGAGACCTTTTAGATTTGCCGGTCTTAACTCTTATCTTTGCACTCAGGCCTACATGAAAATTTACCAAGGTGAAGAGCTGCCGCACCCAAAGTCCATGTTACAGGTGTGTTTTATTTATAATCAGACCCACAGTATAACAAGCAGACCACTTTTGATTATATTTTACTTATGTTTATGACCATTTTTTTAATGCTTAGGCAACAGCAGAGGCCAACAACCTTGCAGCAGTCGCTGGAGCAAAAGACCTTTACAACAAAAGCATGGAGCAGGTGAATCAATTGTTGAAACCTCAAATGAGAGGTTTATTTCACTTCAACATTTTAACAAGGACCTGGAGGTTGTGGCTTCGATTCCCGCTCCCGGTGACTGTCTGTGAGGAGTGTGGTGTGTTCTCCCTGTGTCTGTGTGGGTTTCCTCCGGGTGACTGTCTGTGAGGAGTGTGGTGTGTTCTCCCTGTGTCTGTGTGGGTTTCCTCCGGGTGACTGTCTGTGAGGAGTGTGGTGTGTTCTCCCTGTGTCTGTGTGGGTTTCCTCCGGGTGACTGTCTGTGAGGAGTGTGGTGTGTTCTCTCTGTGTCTGCGTGGGTTTCCTCCGGGTGACTGTCTGTGAGGAGTGTGGTGTGTTCTCTCTGTGTCTGCGTGGATTTCCTCCGGGTGACTGTCTGTGAGGAGTGTGGTGTGTTCTCCCTGTGTCTGCGTGGGTTTCCTCCGGGTGACTGTCTGTGAGGAGTGTGGTGTGTTCTCCCTGTGTCTGCGTGGGTTTCCTCCGGGTGACTGTCTGTGAGGAGTGTGGTGTGTTCTCCCTGTGTCTGCGTGGGTTTCCTCCGGGTGACTGTCTGTGAGGAGTGTGGTGTGTTCTCCCTGTGTCTGCGTGGGTTTCCTCCGGGTGACTGTCTGTGAGGAGTGTGGTGTGTTCTCCCTGTGTCTGCGTGGGTTTCCTCTGGGTGACTGTCTGTGAGGAGTGTGGTGTGTTCTCCCTGTGTCTGCGTGGGTTTCCTCCGGGTGACTGTCTGTGAGGAGTGTGGTGTGTTCTCCCTGTGTCTGCGTGGGTTTCCTCCGGGTGACTGTCTGTGAGGAGTGTGGTGTGTTCTCCCTGTGTCTGCGTGGGTTTCCTCCGGGTGACTGTCTGTGAGGAGTGTGGTGTGTTCTCCGTGTCTGCGTGGGTTTCCTCCGGGTGAGGTGTGTTCTCCCTGTGTCTGTGTGGGTTTCCTCCGGGTGACTGTCTGTGAGCAGTGTGGTGTGTTCTCCCTGTGTGGGTTAGGTTACAGATAATGAGTGCAGTAGCATTCAACATAATCTTCACTGACTTATGTGTTACACTACTGTAATTACTTTGTACCAGTGAATACATCAGTCATTACACTGTTGTTGCATGAATTTATGTCTTAATTTGAGATAATTAATATAATATGGGACTTTTAGTTTTTTTAAATCTTAAAGGCATTTTGAGAAACTGGCTGATGTTTAAATATTTTGAAAGTTGTAACCTCAGAGAAGCTCTTTGCAAATCTAGAAGTAGATTAGTGGCCAACAAGGGATTAGGGTTTGTGCAACTCGAACCCTGTGGAGTCCCAGGCGACTCTATGAAGCGTGAAGTGTGTAAATCACCAGAAACTTACTTTTGGGAATTTTGTATCTAGAATTTAGATTTTTAAATGTTTTATTCTGAAATGGGTGGATATTAGAAAACTCCTGTAAAAGAAAGTGTTTAAACATTAACTAGATTTACAACAAAAGAGTAGCAAACAGGTGTCATGGTGCTGTCGTGTTGTCAGTCCGCACCTCGGGCCGCTGAGGATGAGGACTGTGGTGTCCTCCCTGTGTCCGTGTGCGTTTCTTCCAGGTGTTTGACTCTCCTCACAGTCCAAACACTAAAGAAATGTTCTGTCAAACAAGTGAGAGAAAAAATTCACCTTGGGAGTCAGATCCCACCTGTCTGCTGTGTTATGTGAGAGTTGAGCTGTTTTCTGGCCTGCTCTGTGCCGCAGGTGTGTGGAGGAGACCAGCCGTACATCGCCCCGGCCGATCTGGCGCGCAGGCACGTGGAGCTGAAGGAGAACTCCATAAAGCAGTTCCGCTCGGTGAAGAAGATGGGAGGAGAGGAGTTCTGCCGCCGTTATCAGGAGCAGCTGGAGGCCGAGCTGGACGAGGCTTATGACAGCTTTGTCAAGCACAACGACGGAAAGAACATTTTCTACGCGGCTCGGACGCCCGCCACGCTGTTCGCCGTGATGTTTATCATGTACGTGGTGTCGCTGGTCACCGGCTTCGTCGGAATAAACTCTGTGGCCACGCTGTGTAATCTGATCATGGGCGTGACCTTGGTGTCTCTGTGCACCTGGGCGTATGTTAAATACTCAGGGGAGTTCAGAGAGGTGGGGAGTGTCATCGACCAAGTGGCAGAAACCCTCTGGGAACAGGTGCGTTGTCTAGACCTCCATTGTCTGCCTTTTCTTTGTTTTCTACTTTGTCTTCTTTCTCCTCTCTCTGCTTTTCACTTTACTCTGACCTCTACATAAACCTCTGTAAAGGCTTAAACCAACGGGCTTCAGTCGACATTGTTGCTCTCAGTGTGGTTTGAATTAAACAGCCTCTCTTACAGCACACTCTTGTTGGAATAAGCATTTATAGACACTTAAGTATTATGTTATTTCACCTTACGAACAACCTTTATGAAGTAACCTTTATGAAGACGGGGTGTAGAGGGGCTGATTTACAATCAGATCCCTCCCCTATTTATGATGGCATTAGTCACCAAAGCAGATGCTGTGTCATGTGTTTTATGAAAATTTAATTTCCTGCCCGTCCACGTTAATAAACATCCAACGACGAGTGCTCAGACTTGGCACATGGCTTTAAAGGGAACTTTCTCTGATTTTTATTTAGTCACAGTTCAGTCAAGGAATTTAGAGATACAGTGGAACCTCTACCTACGAACTTGATCCGTTTCGTGACCCGGATTCGTAAGTGGAAAAGTTCGTTTCTCGAGTCAGTTTTCCCCATTTAAAATAACGGAAAAGCAGTTAATGTGTTCCAGCCCCCGCCCCGAAAGTCACCCTTTTTGCACTGGTCTATGTTTACAACACTCTCAAATTAGTAAAAAATACATGTAGCGTTACTAAAAATGAAAGAGAAATACAGTGGAAACAGTAATAAAAAAGAAATAATAAAGTTGTAAGTGGTTACACATCGCTACATTGAAGACGTGACGACTGGCTGGAGGAGTAACACAGGCACTGGCTGTATGACGGGAGGTGGGGGTGGGTGGAATAACAGAGAGTAGGGTGAATGTGGGGAGACGAAGCGTAGATACGGCTTAACTTAGCACGAATTTCGATGTCTGCTATTTACACTAATGCTAAATTGCTAAAGCTACAATGTGCTAATCTTAGAAGCTCACTGAAGTCTGGGCGCTGGGAGACTCGCCTATTGGGGTCAGTGGCCATTTCCAGCCGCCGGCTCGGCGGAGGCTCGGGTTCGTTTCTAGAGTCGTGGTTCGTTGGTGGAGGCAAAACATATTCAAATGCCCGGTTCGTATCTTGGAAAGTTCGTTAGTAGAGGTTCCACTGTAGTTGTTTGTCTGTAGTCATTTGATGACTCTGGCTTTTTTACTTTGGTGGTAGGAACCAGATATTTCCAGATGTATTTGGGGACTGTGGTATGTTCTCCCTGTGCCTGTGTTGGTTTCCTCCAGCTGTTCCATTTTTTTTGCCATAGCCCAAATCATGTTATAGGGATTGGCTTTGAGAGCAAGAGAGTGATTGAGTGAGTGCGTCCTATTAATAGCTTTGTCAGAAGCTTTTAGAGACGTTAAGCTCTTCAGACATCTGGTTCCCATCACCGCCAGTGTGAAAAATTCAGACTCAGCACTTTAATACCAGTAAAGCAATCCTTATAAAGTAAACAAAGCTAAGCCAGGTGTGTATTTATTAAGCTTCTCAGAGCAGGAGCTGAACTGTCAGTAAAATCTAAAAAATCTGGGTCAGCAGCAGTTCTTTTCTGAGAGGTTTAAGGATCTGAGCCTCTGTCGTATTTGTTCAGTGAGGGTTTAGAGGCCTTTTCTCATTTTCTTTTCCAAATTCTCCTCTGTTCTTTCCACTAAAACATTTGTTTTCTTCTCACTTGACGCTAAAACAGAGGACCCCGAGAAAGGTGAGTTTTTCTTTGGCAGCACTGCCCTCTTCTGGCTGTCTCAGATTTTACAGTTTTCTAATCTCCAAACTATTTACTAAAACATGTTATTCCTCGCAGGTGTTTTCCAAGCTTTTCGAAGTTGCCAGGAGCAAAGTGACGTTGGGTGCCCTTCTCCCTGCTCAGCGAAAGAGACTGTCCTCGAACAACAACGTGAAGAAGAAAAACTAGCTGTGACTCTGCTCTGTTTCACAGAGCTATTTTTAGGACTTTCTCGCTGTCTCTCGCTCTGTATTTCTCTTTTCTTCCTGCTGAATGCATGGCCTGGGAGCCGTGCTGGGTTGGGATTTAAAAACAACACAAAAAAAAAAGAACAAAAAACACACTGCTATGAATTCCTGGTTCACAATGTTTTGTAGAATTCAGGTCGGCACTTTTTCATGGAGATGTTCTTGGTCTTCACCATCTCGTTGTGCTGTGTGTTCTGGGGAAAAGGAGGGCTGTGCAAAGTATGTTTATGCATCATCTGCTTTTTAAATCTGCATTCGTTTAGTTATGTCTCTCCTGCTTTGTGTGTGTGCGTCTTTCATCATTCCCACATCAACTTCTTGTCCATTCCTTCCTCGTCGTCTTATTCCACCTTGTTTTCTCTCTCTCTCAGGTGTTGTAATCTCTTGGTGATCAGTGCAGAGAGGAGAACATTAGGCAAAGAGCTTGTTTAAAGTGAAGAAAGTGACTCCTCCATACGCCAAGTTACAGAGCAACTGACAGCTGCGATTAGAGCCAAAGTTGATGTCTTTTTTTTGTTTTGTTTTTTTACACCGCAGACCCTGTAGTCCATGTACTCTCCTAAACACCCGAGACTTGAAGCATTGGTGAAACACTAGCACTGGCTTTGGGATTCAGGATCAACTGTTTTAAAGTGGTACATCCTCCTTCCCACTCGTTCGCCAGGGCTCTGTTTTAACCAGCTTCTTTTCCAAGGGGAAAAAAACAAACTAAAATCAAGGCCCTTGTGGTTTTCACTAGTGGGGGGTTTGGTGCCCATTGCTTTTTATCACACGTTTGCCAGTCGCACTTGGTTTGAACAGGGATTTCTTGGAGAGAAACACTACATTTTATCATGAATTAGGTCTCGACTTTAGCCTCGCAGCGTTGTATAAATTGTAAGTACAAATCACGGTGGAAACGGTAGCTGTACCAGTGATGGTGTCCTGGTACTGTTTCTTCTTTAGGCCTTTCCCAGCTACATCTGCCCTCTCCCTGCTGTACAATAGACAAAGACCTTTTGCTTCTTTGATAATTCCATCCACAAGGTGACAGCTGACATATGCTACTCTGTACAGTTTAGATTTTTTTAAACCTTGTCACAAATAGGGCATGTGTATGGAAATATAAATGTACTATGAATTTTCTATAATTTTTTTTTTCTTTTTTTCGTAGCTGGAAGAACAATGGTTTCATCGTAGGCCGACGGTTTGTGAGGTTAATTTAAAGGAATGCATTTGTGATTTGTGTAAATGTTGAAAGAATATGATTTTTTTTTTCTTTCTTTTTTTAAGTTATATATATAAATATATACATTAAATCCGCCTTGAGCACTTCAATTCCACTCACGCTGATGAGCAATGAAATGTTCATAAAGTTTCACATGTTTTTGTTTAATTTTAAAGTTATTTTTCTTTAATTTATTTTTCAATACAAAATTAAAAGGAGCCACTGTATATCAAAGAGACGGTCGTGGCTGCGCTGATCATTCATTCATTCATTGTCAGTAACCCTTATCCAGTTCAGGGTCGTGGTGAGTCCGGAGCCTACCCGCAATCACTGGCCGCGAAGCAGGAACACACCCTGGAGGGGGCGCCAGTCTTTCACAGGGCGACACACACTCACACACACCTACGGACACTTTTGTAAATAGTAAATAACCAGATCTGAACTTAGCTTAAGGTCAGATACCTGAAGTGTAAAGAAATGAACTTCTCCACACGGCACTTCAATGAAATTATCTTCGCCCGAACTCTAAGATATTTCACGAAACAAATGTTTATTACTTTCAAGTATGAGTGAAAAAAACATGTCAAAAACTGACCCGTTGTTCTTCAGAGATATAAAGTTCAACAACAAAGACAAAGTATCAAAAAGGTGAGAGGTCAGTTTGTCATAAATTAGACCAACCAGAATATATATAGATATTTATATAATAAAACTCATGATTCAAATAAATCTGTACATGACAATACATCAATGATGAAGCATATACATATTTATCAAAGCATTAAACATAGCACCAACACAACTGCAGCTGAGGGTCACTAGTGTTTCAATTCTGAGCCTCTTCACTAAATTATCACTGGTGTCTGCTGCGTGAAATAATGACGATAATCTACCGGTGACGGCGTCTGTCGCCTGAGTGTCAACGTCACCGGCGGGGACAGGAATGCTGACTTAAGATCTAGGCCACGTTCAGAACCTTGTCTGCGGCTCCAGGGGGGGGTCAAGGCGCTTGGTTTTTGTTACTCTGGATATTCCTTAGAGTTAATTACCCAATGCCAGCAAGCTGAGAGGGTGGAGACGACTAGCACCTGTCATTGGAGCTCAACACACTTGGAGGAGAACACTAACTGCCCAGTGCTAACCGCTAACAGACGACTTTAACGTGTGAATCACTCTGCGGTCCAGGAATGTGTGTTTCAACCCGCAGACGCCCTAATATTTATTTGTGTGTTTTGCTATAAGGGAACAAAGTAAACATAGTGGAGATCTACTACTAGGACCGGTCTGTAGTAAATATGGGGTAGTACATGATGCAAGACGTATGCCAGTTCCTTCAAGTGCAGCTAAGAGCGTCTTTAATTTAAAATCGGTTTCACTTGTTCAGCCACTGAAACACATCTGAGACTGATTATTAACGAGGTGTAAATATTCACTATAGAAAACTGCAAAAAGGAAATGGCACGAGGAGCGTAGAGCTCTGAGGGAAGCTACAGAAGCAAGCAATGGAAAAGGAAAGAATTTAAAACGGTAAGTGTGCTTCCTGTTTTTAAGCACAACTCATTTTCCCTTTGGTTTTTCTCACTTTAAACATGAAAGAAATTAGAAACTACAGGGAAACTCCACAATTTTCCTCAAATTTCTGCGTAAAGCGGTGTTAAAATATAAAAATAAAGTTCTTGAGATTGATTATTGTGAAAGAGTTTGTGAATAGAGCGGTGGTGTTAGGAACCAGATGTCTCCATGTCTTCATCGCAGATGTAATATTTTCCTTTACTCTCCAAAATCACCACGGAAATCTGCATGTAACATATCGGGAGGTCTGTGAAATCTTTGAGAACTCGAATTAAATTAGTACAAGAATATTTGGACCGTGCATTTAACCCATTGTACACGGTGCCTGGGAAGCAGCCGGGTGTGACGTGTTCAAGGGCGATTCAGCCGTGGATGTTGAGGGAGGAGAAAGTGCTGTTCCTTCACTCCCCTTGTCTGGGTAAACACAAGCGTTCAGTCTCAAACCTGCTTCCCGAACCTTGACTGTTTTATCGATGGGTCTTACAACGTTATCTTGCCGTTATCTTTTTAAAAAATACGTTTCAGACTGGAATCTTCTCTTAAAAAGATGCTTTCTTAACCATTTGGGAGCTTCAGAGACTCCCATCGGACGTCTGGTTCCCATCACCACCAGTGTGAACGATTCTAGAACAAAGCCTTTCACGTTAAACGAACCACGAATAACCGTCTTTACATCTTAATGTTTTACTTGTGCAGAAATTTAAATAAAAATCAGTGGAAATCCTGTTTACGATTAATGCACTTACGATAGATGCATCCAGCAAAACCCACTGGCACCAATCCTTTGATAGGATTTCCCTTCTCTCTCTATTTTCTATATATTCTCCTACTCCCCACCCTTCCCCCATCTAATAATTTAACATGCTTCCTCTCTTTTGGTCCACTTCAAGTAACCGCTGTTAGGAACGGCTGGTGAGATCCAGCGGAGCCAATAGATGGATTGTGTTCAGTCTGTAAAAGTATCCGTTTTCACCGAGGAGAACAAGCCCAAAGTGAGCTCGGTCCTCTGCTTAAACCTAATCGAAATCCAGAAAGCCCTCAGCCTGTAATCTGTTTGTCTTTGCCTTGTCCACGTCCTTCCTCTTCCTCTCCGTCAACTGGGATGAGAGGATGAGAAAGGAGAGAGAGTCCTGTTTTTTTTCACCGTCCGGTTCTTCTGATCTAGAGGAAGTTGTTGGAAATCTGGCGCTGGTGTTCAAACAGGTCCTCCGCCTCTGCGCTGTAGGCATCACCTGGAGGAGAAGATGCATGAAGAAGCATGACTCAAGCTTCACCCCAATACCCCACTCTCATAATTCTAATGTTTACAGAAGCGGGCTTTGGATAAGAGACTTCTCTAAGTTTGATCTCTTTGTGAAGTGGGAGGAACAGTGATGTCTCCTCCATCAACCCACAACTGAGTTCCCTTAAGGAACCTAACCCCTGACTCCTACCTGGGCACTGGTGATGCCTGCCTCTACGTGTGTGTTATTGTGTGTGCCATGGATGGGTTAAATTGTGATGTATGTTGTATAAAGACAATATTATATCACACTCTTGCCTCCAGTAGTTTTTCACTAAGCTTTGTCAGGGGTGGGTAGTATTTAGTTAGAATTATTCGTAAGTGCATAACTAAAATACTGCATTTAAACCATCCATGGCAGTAAACACACACACTGACACACACAGGTGAGCTATTTTTGCATCCATACACCTGGAGCAGTGGGCAGCCACCTCAGTGTCCAGAGAGCAGGAGACGGTATGGTGCCAAATGATGATTGAGGGAGGAGAAAGTGCTGTTCACTCACTGTTTCATCAGTGGTTTCAAGACTACTCAGTTTCCATTTTGTCATATATTACATTCTATTTTATCGTGTGAGTATCTGCTTTAACTGAAGCAATGGTTAATTAAAGAACAGGTCACTCACCTGTGTGACACCCGTACATGTAAACTCTCCCTCCGTCGTACCTGCATCGGCATCGCATCACATTGTTCTCAAAGTCTGACTCGGCCATGTCCAGCGAGGGGTTAACCTCAACCTACAGAAAACAAAGACCAGCATTGACCCCTGTGACTCAAAAGGAAAATACCCATGGTCCAGCCTTCCTCAGACCAGACCCTGCTTCACAGTGCACAGTGCTGTCAGAGGGGGCCCAGAGGGCCACGTTTGAGCTCCGGGTTTGTGATGTGAGGCTATCATTAAAACAGTCTGCCATTGTTTTTTTTCCCCATCTCCTCCGTCTCCCTATACACACAGTGCATTTATGAAAGAGAAAGCAAGCCCAGATGACTTTTCCATATTCAGGGCTTTAACAGTTCATATTTAATAACACATTGACTCTCATTTTTCCATGTGGAGAGGGCCATGCGTAGCCCCTTAAAAACAGACAATTACAAACTACAAAGGGGTTTGAGACAAAAACGTCATTACATATACTGACCAATTAATTAATTGCAGGGTTATGATTCTTATAACGTTAACAACTGCCTGACACTGCTACTGTACAACAGTCAAATATGGCCAGGTGTTAATGCACTTATTCATTAAATTTAATTTAGTTTTAAATCTCACTTTCTGTAAAGCTGCTTTGTAGCATTATATGAACACATTAGACTTGACTGAGGACAAACAAGTATTTACTTTTTGTTTTTTAGCAACGAGAAACTCTGGTTTTTAGCAGTTTTCACTCGGTTCTCTTATTTCCCTGCACTCATTGTGTCTGGTTTGCTGCATTTAACCTCATCTTACAATCTCACATAAGTGCTGGTTTGGGTCCAGTGCTGCGATTGGACAGACTCAGACGAGGGAGCGGGGCGATTCACACCTACGGACACTTTTGAGTCCCCAATCCACCTACCAATGTGTGTTTTTGGAGCGTGGGAGGAAACCCACACAGACACAAAGAGAACACACCACACTCCTCACAGACAGTCACGCGGAGGAAACCCACACAGACACAAAGAGAACACACCACACTCCTCACAGACAGTCACCCGGAGGAAACCCACGCAGACACAGAGAGAACACACCACACTCCTCACAGACAGTCCCCCGGAGGAAACCCACGCAGACACAGGGAGAACACACCACACTCCTCACAGACAGTCACCTGGAGGAAACCCACGCAGACACAGGGAGAACACACCACACTCCTCACAGACAGTCACCAGGAGCGGGACTCGAACCCACAACCTCCAGGCCCCTGGAGCTGTGACAAAGACACTACCTGCTCCACCACTGTGCTGTCCTTTTGTTTGAATGTGAAATTTAATTATTGTTGTTTTGTTTCTGCAATTGTGTAGTTTATGCCAAATAAAATTATTGTTTAAAAATGAATACAAATCAGTATTTATTGCTAAGGGTTTTAGCTCTAAGTGAACAAGCTGTACACACACACACACACACAGACAGACAGACACACACACACACACACACAGTATCTGACTTCTCATAGCCATAGTTTTTGTTTACTGATACATACATATATTAATACACCCTCTAATTCGTACTCAAGGTCAAAAGACATGACGTGTCTAAACCTGAAGTGGATAAAAGCACTGGAAGTAAATTAAATCACAAAAACAGACGTGTCCGAGGACTTGTTTGCCCTCTCAGTGTTGGTCTGGTGCTGAGAGCTCAGTCTGATCTCGCAGAGTGGCGTCTGATTGCAGAGCTGATTCCTAAATGACTGCAATCACAGAGGCTCAACTGGAGGCAGCGATGAGTAACGCTGGTAAATGTATGCTTTCTAAAACAGGCACGCCGCAGCCTGGGCCTTTTCCAGAGAGCACGCCCAGAGCCTTCGCATGGAAACGCTCTCAGTCTTTATGGCACGGTTTCTCAGCAACCAGTGTATCCCAGCACACAGCTGAGTAATCACACTTTGATCTGCGCTGTAAACTTTATCATAAAGATGGTATTGCCATTTTCCCACTTAGTTTTAATGCTATGTTTGTCTCCGTGCTGCTGCTGCACTGGGGAAACATAGGCAGAGACGATAGTGGCTAAGTACAGGGATGAAATGGAAAATCTCCATTTTGATCCGTGTCCAAAAAAAGAAGCCCTGATGGTGTTTATTTTTTGCCACGGCACAGCACTAAAACAGCATCACCTTCATCTGTCCCATGACATCCAGCTTCTTTCCATTGTGTTTTATTAGAGTGGTTCGGTTTAAAGCGTTTGAATGAACGCAGTAATGAGAAGAGCTCCCTGTTAAAGGCCTTAAACTCCTTTCAGTTCTCAGCAGCAGACAAGGTGCAGTGCTTTCACAGAGCAGTAAAACGCTGACTCATGGACTTTCCTCCGCCAGCTGTTGCTCTGAACCCTTACAATAATAGCAGGCCTGGAGAAGCCTTAAAACTGAGGCTGAATCCCTCCGTTTATTTAAAAAAATTGCCTCTGAAACATGTGGAAGCACGCAGTGCTACAGCCCCTATCTACTCCCTCCATCACTGGCCAGGCCTCAGAGCTCCTCCAGCCAAGAAAACCAACGGGAACAGGGTCGAGAACAATTAAAGCAAAAAAAACAAAAAAGGTATGTGACTTTCAGGGCGAGAATAAATGCCCTCCTGTACAGTACAATGCTAATTTTAAACGTCGTTATTTTCTCTGCTAACAAGGTTATTTCACTTAATTGACGCTGGCAACGAAGCTCTGGGGCTGATTCATTTATTCCCTCTTTTTGTGGAAGCACTTCAGCCAAAATGCAAACAGACAACAGTAACCAGTGTGTCACGACAAACACTAGCAACCTGCAACAGAACAGACACTGCACACACTGTCATCAGCACGCATCCCCAGGGGCCTGAGTGGCTCCTGAGTGGTCATTTCAACCTTTCCATCTCCTGTTCTGTGTGGGGGAGGAGAGAGGGAGGAGAGAGAGAGAGAGAGAGAGGGGAGGGAGAGAGAGAGAGAGAGAGAAGAGGGAGAGAGAGGGGGGAGGGAGAGAGAAAGAAGGAGAGAGAGAGAGAGAGAGAGAGAGAGAGAGTGAGGGAGAGAGAGAGAGAGAGAGTGAGTGAGTGAGAGAGAGAGAGAGAGAGAGAGAGTGAGTGAGAGAGAGAGATGTGTAATGAACATGTTCAAAGCCAGGCTTTGTTGGGTTCAGAAATGATCGTTCTGAACAACAGAAATTACCCCAGGACGTATTGTGTAGTGTATAATTGTAATTCTAAATTCAAATGTTCTCCTGCTCTTTTGTCATTTTATGGTAAAACTGCTGAGTCGTATAAAATATGAAAACTCTCATTTTCAACCAAAAATAGCCCGAAAAGAGTAGAATTTATTGGTGTCTGCATTCGTTATGAGCTCCATTTTGTTCTGTTCTTGGGGACAATATTGTATCCAAAAGTACGTGTGAGTTTGGGTTTAGACGAATTACAGATGGGGATTTCGATGTGAGGCATCGTGAATGTAGAGTATTAATACTTCATTCTTATACTTCATTGTCCTTTTGAATACTACACAATGACAAAAGAGCGGGAGAATATTTGAATTTTGTATTACAATGATACATTACCGTCTGAAGAGTTTAATGTCTCTGAAAGCTCCTCTCAGAAAGTCATCACAGGGAATGCCTACCCCCCAGCGCCCCCAGGTATTTCTACCCACCTCCCTCTCCGTGTTTGTGCCGATTAGAGACGTGTCAGGTGTGTGTTCTGACCTGGAAGATGTAGTCTCCCGGCCTGACGTCAGTAATGTCCACCCACTGGCAGTCGATATCGTGGCGGTACGTGTCCCAGCAGCCCACGGAGATGCCCTGGTCCCCCATGTTATAGCAGGCGTAGCGCTTGGAAAGGCCTGTCGCCAAGGAGACAGGAGCGTGTTTGGTGCTTTTCTCTGACCACATCATATGGCCCTGGCGTAACCTCAAGTTTTTTGTTTCCTTTCATTTCTTTAACTGCAAAAGCCCTGTGGTAATGAATTTTCCTCCTCAGCGGTTCTTCAGAGTTCAGATTTGAGTTCCGAACTCGCTGAACCACACGTATCAAGTGTTTAAACTAAAGGCTTGTCGTTTTAAAAAGCCATGACTCGTATGCAAATTAGAGCATAATGTACATAGGACATAACGACCAAGGACACAACACACAGGTTAAACTATGGGTTGTGGATTTACTATCATTCTCTAAGATACAGAAACAGAACTAAAATATGGATTTTTTCACTCGTTTTAGTGTTTTTCTTAAATAAAACATGCCATAGCTTTTACACAGAGCACATTATACGGTCTCCCTCCGTACGTATGAACATATCTATGCTATAAAAATGTTTAATTGCCTTTAATGATCTCAAAGGACCCACCTTCTGGGCAGTAGGTGTCCTCAAGACAGAAGCTGGCCTTGTGACCTTCTGCGACCTTGGTGCCGTTCAAAGTCAGGAGGTCATAGTGTGTGAAGACTTCAATGCTGTGGTAGTGTCTGCGCAGAGGAAGAGAAACACACACACACACACACACACACACACACACCACACACAGTTTTAGAAAAATAAAGATCTTAAATATGGCATTAAATTAGATAAAGACAGAAATGTAATAAACCACAGGACAAATGTGTGAAGAGTTGTATTCAAAGTAGAACCAATAGCACTGTGATCCTTTAGGACTATAGCACTATGTACACACCGTGGTCTGAGTGTAAAGGCCTTTATAACAGAGGAATCTGAAAGATAACATCTGAAGATACTGTCAAACAACAGTCATTACTTCATACTTCAAGGGGAGCCATTTATTTTTCCCACTCAGTGCTCATTTATAAGAAAGTCTGATTCCTCGTGGCTGTATGATGCACTGATTGTAAATTCAGTCTGAGTGATTGTGCTGGGGGGTGCCATTCTGTGTCACACAACATTACTCACATTAAAACACGAGAATTAACCCATTAACGGCCGGTTTATGCAGCTAAGTGCCTCATAAACTAGTTTCCAACTGTAGACTATAGATCAAAGAGTAACAGGGAATCAAAGTCCTCTTGTTGTAATTTGTCTTTCTAAAACACAGACCGTGTGTGAACCGTACCCTGACGTAAATCACCGGGTGTCATCGGAGTTACTGTGATTTGGTTCCGAGGAAAAGAGCTACACGAGACAGAACAAAGAAGTGAAAAATGTGTAACAACAGCCTTCAAAAGACGGATGAGTTTAAAGACACGCCTCTGTTACACTGCTGTGTTATTTCACGGAGAGAAGCGAGAGAAAACGTGCAGATCTTTTCTCTCCTTTTCTGTTCAGTGGCAGGGGAAAGAGCACGCTGTCCCTCCAGCCGACCGCAGCATCCTGACCACAGCTATAAAGAAACCGGACCATGACGGACCAGAGCCACGAGAAACCAAACCCTCTGAACGAGCCCTTTCTGGTGCTGACTTGGTCCGAGCCGCCAGGGGGGCGTTCCTGGGGGGTCACTTCGGCCGACTGCGTGTTTGTATGTGTCTTATGCCGATGATTATTTTGCGTAGTCGGTAGTGGGTGTCATGAAAAAAGAAGCAGAAATCAAAAACAACAACAAAGCACAAAGAATAAGAAACAGAAGATGGTGTTCAGTGCCAAGCTGGAGCTGAATAAACTGTAGAGCGTCTAAACACTACACCCACCGACACCAGCCATGGGCCAATAATATGAGAAATGTGCATTAAATAAAGAGAAAACAAACAAATGTACATCTGAAATGCAAAATCCCTGTAGAAATACATTTAAAACCAAAGTCCTGACAGAAAAAAAATAATCACACCCTTCATAAAATGTCTTTCCATAGGAATTCATATTCAGCTAAAACTCAACAGAAATCCACTTACAAACATATCCACATTGAAAGCCAATTAAAACCAAAATATCTATGTTACTGAACAAAACCCCTATAGAAATCCATTCACAACCAAACAATTCATAGCAAAAAAACCTAAGAGAAAGCCTTTCAAAACCTTAAACACATTTACATTTACATTTATGCATTTGGTAGACGCTTTTATCCAAAGCGACTTACAAAAGAGGATCTAACATTCGAACTACAGCACAATTTATACAACATACCTTACATTGAGTGCAGTACGCCAGGAAGTAATAAGTGCATTAAAGAAAGACTTTCAGTGCAAGAGATACTCTCGGAAGAGCTGGGTTTTCAATGATTTCTTGAATGAAGAGAGGGTTTCTGTTGCTCTGATGGTGCTTGGAAGCTCGTTCCACCAGCGTGGTACCAGAGATGAGAATAGCCTCGACTGACCTGTACGGGGGGTTGGTCGTGTTAGTAGGCGCTCCTTTGAGGAACGAAGAGGGCGGGCGCTAACGTATGGTTTTAAGAGTCCATTGAGGAAGATGGGAGCAGAGCCAGTGAATACTCTGAAGGCCATCATTAGTGATTTAAATTTGATGCGAGCAGCTAAGGGTAGCCAATGCAGCGCAACTAATAGGGGCGTGACGTGCTCTTTTTGGTTTGTTGAAGACCAGGCGTGCTGCCGCATTCTGGATCATCTGTAGCGGTCTCACAGCACAGACCAGAAGACCTGTCAGGAGGGCGTTGCAATAGTCTAGACGGGAGATTACTAACGTCTGAACGAGGAGCTGTGTTGTATGTTGATTTAGGTATGGCCTAATCTTCCTTATGTTGAATAGGGAGAAGCGGCACGATGGAGCTACAGCGATAACATGATCTGCGAAGGTCAGCTGGTCATCAACCATGACACCCAGGTTTCTTACAACCTTGGTGGGAGACACTGACAGGGACTCTAGCTTGATGCTGATGTTGTGACACAACAGAAAAACATTTACAACTAAAAAGCACAGATAAGAATTAAACTAAAATCCCCATAGACCTCCATTTACAGCCAGGAATGCTACAAAAAAAAGGAAATTATAAATAATTTATCAATATACCATCATGTACCTCTAAAACCTTATAGAAACTCACATAGAAAAACATCTACAACCAAAATACCCTGAGGTATCTGTTCAAAGCCTAAAAGCCCCCAGTTAAGCACTGATCTAAAACCCAATTCCAAACAAAAAATCTCATAGACGTCCATTAGCAAAAAGAAATACTTCCACAACTTTAAACCCAACAGGAAGTCATGTACAAATGAAATCATCCAGTCCACCGTCTCCGCCATGTTCTCACCTGTGGCACTGGTGCCAGACCCAGGAGTCCCGGGAGGACCTCGGGCGAAAGTCAGCGCGGCCGAGGTTCATGATCCTGGAGGAGAAGCGCAGCAGCCGGCGGTGGCCGTAGGGCCAGTTCATCCGTACGGCTGAGGACGAGAGGCAGTTCTCCTCGTGAGCGCAGGTCAGCAGGTGCAGTGGACGGTCCTCCAGGTACGCCGTCTCCTGGACCAGCTGAGCATCCAGCACCAGGTCCGGCGCCGCTGGACAGCAATAAATCAGACACGAGAAAACGATGGTTAAAACTGTAAGATGTGTTCTGTAAATATAACAGATACTCACTTGAATGTCGTTACTGCACATGAAGCAATGAACACTCTGCTATAAAACACTCACTGTCCACACAAGTGACTCCAGCCGCCTTTCCTCCGCCGCCGCGAGGACAGTACACCTGTCCGTTCCTCCTGCACTGCTGGATGGACATCTCCACCCCCATACAGTGCGTGCCGCTCAGAATAATGTCCG